>NC_056737.1:51389058-51415965 GCF_019279795.1 Protopterus annectens | reverse complement strand
AAAAAAACTTGATGACATTAAACCTGTACTGTATGTAGCAGGAGTACAGAACAGATTGATAACATTAAACCTATACTGTATGTAACAGGAGTACAGAACAGATTGATAACATTAAACCTGTACTGTATGTAGCAGGAGTACAGAACAGATTGATAACATTAAACCTGTACTGTATGTAGCAGGAGTACAGAACAGACTGATAACATTAAACCTGTACTGTATGTAGCAGGAGTACAGAACAGATTGATAACATTAAACCTGTACTGTATGTAGCAGGAGTACAGAACAGATTGATAACATTAAACCTGTACTGTATGTAGCAGGAGTACAGAACAGACTGATAACATTAAACCTGTACTGTATGTAGCAGGAGTACAGAACAGACTGATAACATTAAACCTGTACTGTATGTAGCAGGAGTACAGAACAGACTGATAACATTAAACCTGTACTGGATGTAGCAGGAGTACAGAACAGACTGATAACATTAAACCTGTACTGTATGTAGCAGGAGTACAGAACAGACTGATAACATTAAACCTGTACTGTATGTAGCAGGAGTACAGAACAGATTGATAACATTAAACCTGTACTGTATGTAGCAGGAGTACAAAACAGACTGATAACATTAAAACTGTACTGTATGTAGCAGGAGTACAGAGCAGACTGATAACATTAAACCTGTACTGTATGTAGCAGGAGTACAGAACAGACTGATAACATTAAACCTGTACTGTATGTAGCAGGAGTACAGAACAGACTGATAACATTAAACCTGTACTGTATGTAGCAGGAGTACAGAACAGAATGATAACATTAAACCTGTACTGTATGTAGCAGGAGTACAGAAACGAATGATAACATTAAATCTGTACAGCATGTAGCAGGGGTATAGAACAGACTGATAACATTAAACCTGTACTGTATGTAGCAGGAGTACAGAACAGACTGATGACATTAAACCTGTACTGTATGTAACAGGAGTACAGAACAGATCGATAACATTAAACCTGTACTGTATGTAGCAGGAGTACAGAACAGACTGATAACATTAAACATGTACTGTATGTAGCAGGAGTACAGAACAGATTGATAACATTAAACCTGTACTATGTGAAGCAGGAGTACAGAACAAACTTGATAACATTAAACCTGTACTGTATGTAGCAGGAGTACAGAACAGACTGATAACATTAAACCTGTACTGTATGTAGCAGGAGTACAGAACAGACTGATAACATTAAACCTGTACTGTATGTAGCAGGAGTACAGAACAGATTGATAACATTAAACCTGTACTGTATGTAGCAGGAGTACAGAACAGACTGATAACATTAAACCTGTACTGTATGTAGCAGGAGTACAGAACAGACTGATAACATTAAACCTGTACTGTATGTAGCAGGAGTACAGAACAGATTGATAACATTAAACCTGTACTGTATGTAGCAGGAGTACAGAACAGATTGATAACATTAAACCTGTACTGTATGTAGCAGGAGTACAGAACAGACTGATAACATTAAACCTGTACTGTATGTAGCAGGAGTACAGAACAGATTGATAACATTAAACCTGTACTGTATGTAGCAGGAGTACAGAACAGATTGATAACATTAAACCTGTACTGTATGTAGCAGGAGTACAGAACAGATTGATAACATTAAACCTGTACTGTATGTAGCAGGAGTACAGAACAGATTGATAACATTAAACCTGTACTGTATGTAGCAGGAGTACAGAACAGACTGATAACATTAAACCTGTACTGTATGTAGCAGGAGTACAGAACAGACTGATAACATTAAACCTGTACTGTATGTAGCAGGAGTACAGAACAGATTGATAACATTAAACCTGTACTGTATGTAGCAGGAGTACAGAACAGATTGATAACATTAAACCTGTACTGTATGTAGCAGGAGTACAGAACAGATTGATAACATTAAACCTGTACTGTATGTAGCAGGAGTACAGAACAGATTGATAACATTAAACCTGTACTGTATGTAGCAGGAGTACAGAACAGATTGATAACATTAAACCTGTACTGTATGTAGCAGGAGTACAGAACAGATTGATAACATTAAACCTGTACTGTATGTAGCAGGAGTACAGAACAGATTGATAACATTAAACCTGTACTGTATGTAGCAGGAGTACAGAACAGACTGATAACATTAAACCTGTACTGTATGTAGCAGGAGTACAGAACAGATTGATAACATTAAACCTGTACTGTATGTAGCAGGAGTACAGAACAGATTGATAACATTAAACCTGTACTGTATGTAGCAGGAGTACAGAACAGACTGATAACATTAAACCTGTACTGTATGTAGCAGGAGTACAGAACAGACTGATAACATTAAACCTGTACTGTATGTAGCAGGAGTACAGAACAGATTGATAACATTAAACCTGTACTGTATGTAGCAGGAGTACAGAACAGACTGATAACATTAAACCTGTACTGTATGTAGCAGGAGTACAGAACAGATTGATAACATTAAACCTGAACTGTATGTAGCAGGAGTACAGAACAGACTGATAACATTTAACCTGTACAGTATGTAGCAGGAGTACAGAACAGACTGATAACATTAAACCTGTACTGTATGTAGCAGGAGTACAGAACAGATTGATAACATTAAAACTGTACTGTATGTAGCAGGAGTACAGAACAGACTGATAACATTAAACCTGTACTGTATGTAGCAGGAGTACAGAACAGATTGATAACATTAAACCTGTACTGTATGTAGCAGGAGTACAGAACAGACTGATAACATTAAACCTGTACTGTATGTAGCAGGAGTACAGAACAGACTGATAACATTAAACCTGTACTGTATGTAGCAGGAGTACAGAACAGATTGATAACATTAAACCTGTACTGTATGTAGCAGGAGTACAGAACAGATTGATAACATTAAACCTGTACTGTATGTAGCAGGAGTACAGAACAGATTGATAACATTAAACCTGTACTGTATGTAGCAGGAGTACAGAACAGACTGATAACATTAAACCTGTACTGTATGTAGCAGGAGTACAGAACAGACTGATAACATTAAACCTGTACTGTATGTAGCAGGAGTACAGAACAGACTGATAACATTAAACCTGTACTGTATGTAGCAGGAGTACAGAACAGATTGATAACATTAAACCTGTACTATGTGAAGCAGGTGTGCAGAACAACTTGGTAACACTTAAATCTGTACTGTATGTAGCAGGAGTACAGAACAGACTGATAACATTAAACCTGTACTGTATGTAGCAGGAGTACAGAACAGACTGATAACATTAAACCTGTACTGTATGTAGCAGGAGTACAGAACAGATTGATAACATTAAACCTGTACTGTATGTAGCAGGAGTACAGAACAGATTGATAACATTAAACCTGTACTGTATGTAGCAGGAGTACAGAACAGATTGATAACATTAAACCTGTACTGTATGTAGCAGGAGTACAGAACAGATTGATAACATTAAACCTGTACTGTATGTAGCAGGAGTACAGAACAGACTGATACCATTAAACCTTTTCTGTATGCAGCAGGAGTACAGAGCAGATTGATAACATTAAACCTGTACTGTATGTAGCAGGAGTACAGAACAGACTGATAACATTAAACCTGTACTGTATGTAGCAAGAGTACAGAACAGATTGATAACATTAAACCTGTACTATGTGAAGCAGGTGTGCAGAACAACTTCATAACAGTTAAACCTGTACTGTATGTAGCAGGAGTACAGAACAGACTGATAACATTAAACCTGTACTGTATGTAGCAGGAGTACAGAACAGACTGATAACATTAAACCTGTACTGTATGTAGCAGGAGTACAGAACTGATTGATAACATTAAACCTGTACTATGTGAAGCAGGAGAGAAGAACAACTTGGTAATACCTAAACCTGTACTGTATGTAGCAGGAGTACAGAACAGACTGATAACATTAAACCTGTACTGTATGTAGCAGGAGTACAGAACAGACTGATAACATTAAACCTGTACTGTATGTAGCAGGAGTACAGAACAGATTGATAACATTAAACCTGTACTGTATGTAGCAGGAGTACAGAACAGACTGATAACATTAAACCTGTACTGTATGTAGCAGGAGTACAGAACAAACTTGATAACATTAAACAAGTACTGTATGTAGCAGCAGTACAGAACAGACTGATAACATTAAACATGTACTGTATGTAGCAGGAGAAAAGAACAGATTGATAACATTATACCTGTACTATGTGAAGCAGGAGTGGAGAACAGATTGATAACATTAAACCTGTACTGTATGTAGCAGGAGTACAGAACAGACTGATAACATTAAACCTGTACTGTATGTAGCAGGAGTACAGAACAGATTGATAACATTAAACCTGTACTGTATGTAGCAGGAGTACAGAACAGACTGATAACATTAAACCTGTACTGTATGTAGCAGGAGTACAGAACAGACTGATAACATTAAACCTGTACTGTATGTAGCAGGAGTACAGAACAGATTGATAACATTAAACCTGTACTGTATGTAGCAGGAGTACAGAACAGATCAATAACATTAAACCTGTACTGTATGTAGCAGGAGTACAGAACAGACTGATAACATTAAACCTGTACTATGTGAAGCAGAAGTGGAGAACAACTTGGTAACACTTAAACATATACTGTATGTAGCAGGAGTATAGAACAGATCAATAGCATTAAACCTGTACTGTATGTAGCAGGAGTACAGAACAGACTGATAACATTAAACCTGTACTGTATGTAGCAGGAGTACAGAACAGATAACATTAAGCCTGTAAACCTGTACTATGTAGCAGGAGTACAGAACAGACTGATAACATTAAACCTGTACTGTATGTAGCAGGAGTACAGAACAGACTGATAACATTAAACCTGTACTGTATGTAGCAGGAGTACAGAACAGATTGATAACATTAAACCTGTACTGTATGTAGCAGGAGTACAGAACAGATTGATAACATTAAACCTGTACTGTATGTAGCAGGAGTACAGAACAGACTGATAACATTAAACCTGTACTGTATGTAGCAGGAGTACAGAACAGATTGATAACATTAAACCTGTACTGTATGTAGCAGGAGTACAGAACAGATTGATAACATTAAACCTGTACTATGTGAAGCAGGAGTACAGAACAGCTTGATAACATTAAACCTGTAAAGTATGTAGCAGGAGTACAGAACAGATTGATAACATTAAACCTGTACTGTATGTAGCAGGAGTACAGAACAGACTGATAACATTAAACCTGTACTGTATGTAGCAGGAGTACAGAACAGACTGATAACATTAAACCTGTAATGTATGTAGCAGGAGTACAGAACAGATCGATAACATTAAACCTGTACTATGTGAAGAAGAAGTGGAGAACAACTTGGTAACATTTAAACCTGTACTGTATGTAGCAAGAGTACAGAACAGACTGATAACATTAAACCTGTACTGTATGTAGCAGGAGTACAGAACAGACTGATAACATTAAACCTGTACTGTATGTAGCAGGAGTACAGAACAGATTGATAACATTAAACCTGTACTGTATGTAGCAGGAGTACAGAACAGACTGATAACATTAAACCTGTACTGTATGTAGCAGGAGTACAGAACAGATTGATAACATTAAACCTGTACTGTATGTAGCAGGAGTACAGAACAGATCAATAACATTAAACCTGTACTGTATGTAGCAGGAGTACAGAACAGACTGATAACATTAAACCTGTACTGTATGTAGCAGGAGTACAGAACAGATTGATAACATTAAACCTGTACTGTATGTAGCAGGAGTACAGAACAGACTGATAACATTAAACCTGTACTGTATGTAGCAGGAGTACAGAACAGACTGATAACATTAAACCTGTACTGTATGTAGCAGGAGTACAGAACAGACTGATAACATTAAACCTGTACTGTATGTAGCAGGAGTACAGAACAGACTGATAACATTAAACCTGTACTGTATGTAGCAGGAGTACAGAACAGATTGATAACATTAAACCTGTACTGTATGTAGCAGGAGTACAGAACAGATTGATAACATTAAACCTGTACTGTATGTAGCAGGAGTACAGAGCAGATTGATAACATTAAACCTGTACTGTATGTAGCAGGAGTACAGAACAGATTGATAACATTAAACCTGTACTGTATGTAGCAGGAGTACAGAACAGACTGATAACATTAAACCTGTACTGTATGTAGCAGGAGTACAGAACAGATTGATAACATTAAACCTGTACTGTATGTAGCAGGAGTACAGAACAGATTGATAACATTAAACCTGTACTGTATGTAGCAGGAGTACAGAACAGATTGATAACATTAAACCTGTACTGTATGTAGCAGGAGTACAGAACAGATTGATAACATTAAACCTGTACTGTATGTAGCAGGAGTACAGAACAGACTGATAACATTAAACCTGTACTGTATGTAGCAGGAGTACAGAACAGATTGATAACATTAAATCTGTACTGTATGTAGCAGGAGTACAGAACAGACTGATAACATTAAACCTGTACTGTATGTAGCAGGAGTACAGAACAGACTGATGACATTAAACCTGTACTGTATGTAGCAGGAGTACAGAACAGATTGATAACATTAAACCTGTACTGTATGTAGCAGGAGTACAGAACAAACTTGATAACATTAAACCTGTACTGTATGTAGCAGGAGTACAGAACAGACTGATAACATTAAACCTGTACTGTATGTAGCAGGAGTACAGAACAGACTGATAACATTAAACCTGTACTGTATGTAGCAGGAGTACAGAACAGACTGATAACATTAAACCTGTACTGTATGTAGCAGGAGTACAGAACAGATTGATAACATTAAACCTGTACTGTATGTAGCAGGAGTACAGAACAGATTGATAACATTAAACCTGTACTGTATGTAGCAGGAGTACAGAACAGACTGATAACATTAAACCTGTACTGTATGTAGCAGGAGTACAGAACAGACTGATAACATTAAACCTGTACTGTATGTAGCAGGAGTACAGAACAGACTGATAACATTAAACCTGTACTGTATGTAGCAGGAGTACAGAACAGATTGATAACATTAAACCTGTACTGTATGTAGCAGGAGTACAGAACAGATTGATAACATTAAACCTGTACTGTATGTAGCAGGAGTACAGAACAGATTGATAACATTAAACCTGTACTGTATGTAGCAGGAGTACAGAACAGACTGATAACATTAAACCTGTACTGTATGTAGCAGGAGTACAGAACAGATTGATAACATTAAACCTGTACTGTATGTAGCAGGAGTACAGAACAGACTGATAACATTAAACCTGTACTGTATGTAGCAGGAGTACAGAACAGACTGATAACATTAAACCTGTACTGTATGTAGCAGGAGTACAGAACAGACTGATAACATTAAACCTGTACTGTATGTAGCAGGAGTACAGAACAAATTGATAACATTAAACCTGTACTATGTGAAGCAGGAGTGCAGAACAACTTGGTAACATTAAACCTGTACTGTATGTAGCAGGAGTACAGAACAGACTGATAACATTAAACCTGTACTGTATGTAGCAGGAGTACAGAACAGACTGATAACATTAAACCTGTACTATGTGAAGCAGGAGTGGAGAACAACTTGCTAACACTTAAACCTGTACTGTATGTAGCAGGAGTACAGAACAGACTGATAACATTAAACCTGTACTGTATGTAGCAGGAGTACAGAACAGATTGATAACATTAAACCTGTACTGTATGTAGCAGGAGTACAGAACAGATTGATAACATTAAACCTGTACTGTACGTGGCAGGAGTACAGAACACACTGATGACATGAAACCTGTACTATGTGAAGCAGGAGTGGAGAACAACTTGGTTACACTTAAACCTCTACTGTATGTAGAAGGAGTACAGAACAAACTGATAACATTAAACCTGTACTGTATGTAGCAGGAGTACAGAACAGACTGATAACATTAAACCTGTTCTGTATGTAGCAGGAGTACAGAACAGACTGATAACATTAAACCTGTACTGTATGTAGCAGGAGTACAGAACAGACTGATAACATTAAACCTGTACTGTATGTAGCAGGAGTACAGAACAGACTGATAACATTAAACCTGTACTGTATGTAGCAGGAGTACAGAACAGATTGATAACATTAAACCTGTACTGTATGTAGCAGGAGTACAGAACAGATTGATAACATTAAACCTGTACTGTATGTAGCAGGAGTACAGAACAGATTGATAACATTAAACCTGTACTGTATGTAGCAGGAGTACAGAACAGATTGATAACATTAAACCTGTACTGTATGTAGCAGGAGTACAGAACACATTGATAACATTAAACCTGTTCTGTATATAGCAGGAGTACAGAACAGACTGATAACATTAAACCTGTACTGTATGTAGCAGGAGTACAGAACAGATCGATAACCTTAAACCTGTACTGTATGTAGCAGGAGTACAGAACAGACTGATAACATTAAACAAGTACTGTATGTAGCAGGAGTACAGAACAGACTGATAACATTAAACATGTACTGTATGTAGCAGGAGAAAAGAACAGATTGATAACATTAAACCTGTACTGTATGTAGCAGGAGTACAGAACAGACTGATAACATTAAACCTGTACTGTATGTAGCAGGAGTACAGAACAGACTGATAACATTAAACCTGTACTGTATGTAGCAGGAGTACAGAACAGACTGATAACATTAAACCTGTACTGTATGTAGCAGGAGTACAGAACAGATTGATAACATTAAACCTGTACTATGTGAAGCAGGTGTGCAGAACAACTTGGTAACACTTAAACCTGTACTGTATGTAGCAGGAGTACAGAACAGATTGATAACATTAAACCTGTACTGTATGTAGCAGGAGTACAGAACAGACTGATAACATTAAACCTGTACTGTATGTAGCAGGAGTACAGAACAGATTGATAACATTAAACCTGTACTGCATGTAGCAGGAGTACAGAACAGACTGATAACATTAAACCTGTACTGTATGTAGCAGGAGTACAGAACAGACTGATAACATTAAACCTGTACTGTATGTAGCAGGAGTACAGAACAGACTGATAACATTAAACCTGTACTGTATGTAGCAGGAGTACAGAACAGATTGATAACATTAAACCTGTACTGTATGTAGCAGGAGTACAGAACAAACTTGATAACATTAAACCTGTACTGTATGTAGCAGCAGTACAGAACACACTGATAACATTAAGCCTGTACTGTATGTAGCAGGAGTACAGAACAGATCGATAACATTAAACCTCTACGGTATGTAGCAGGAGTACAGAACAGATCAATAACATTAAACCTGTACTATGTGAAGCAGGAGTACAGAACAGATCGATAACATTAAACCTGTACTGTATGTAGCAGGAGTACAGAACACATTGATAACATTAAACCTCTTCTGTATATAGCAGGAGTACAGAACAGACTGATAACATTAAACCTGTACTGTATTTAGCAGGAGTACAGAACAGACTGATAACTTTAAACATGTACTGTATGTAGCAGGAGTACAGAACAGACTGATAACATTAAACCTGTACTGTATGTAGCAGGAGTACAGAACACATTGATAACATTAAACCTGTTCTGTATGTAGCAGGAGTACAGAACAGACTGATAACATTAAACCTGTACTATATGTAGCAGGAGTACAGAACAGATCGATAACATTAAACAAGTACTGTATGTAGCAGGAGAAAAGAACACATTGATAACATTAAACCTGTTCTGTATATAGCAGGAGTACAGAACAGATTGATAACATTAAACCTGTACTATGTGAAGCAGGAGTGGAGAACAACTTGGTAACACTTAAACCTGTACTGTATGTAGCAGGAGTACAGAACAGACTGATAACATTAAACCTGTACTGTATGTAGCAGGAGTACAGAACAGACTGATAACATTAAACCTGTACTGTATGTAGCAGGAGTACAGAACAAATTGATAACATTAAACCTGTACTGTATGTAGCAGGAGTACAGAACAGACTGATAACATTAAACCTGTACTGTATGTAGCAGGAGTACAGAACAGATTGATAACATTAAACCTGTACTGTATGTAGCAGGAGTACAGAACAGATTGATAACATTAAACAAGTACTGTATGTAGCAGGAGTACAGAACAGACTGATAACATTAAACCTGAACTGTATGTAGCAGGAGTACAGAACAGACTGATAACATTAAACCTGTACTGTATGTAGCAGGAGTACAGAACAGACTGATAACATTAAACCTGTACTGTATGTAGCAGGAGTACAGAACAGATTGATAACATTAAACCTGTACTATGTGAAGCAGGAGTACAGAACACATTGATAACATTAAACCTGTTCTGTATATAGCAGGAGTACAGAACAGACTGATAACATTAAACCTGTACTGTATGTAGCAGGAGTACAGAACAGATCGATAACATTAAACCTGTACTGTATGTAGCAGGAGTACAGAACAGATTGATAACATTAAACCTGTACTGTATGTAGCAGGAGTACAGAACAGACTGATAACATTAAACATGTACTGTATGTAGCAGGAGAAAAGAACAGATTGATAACATTAAACCTGTACTATGTGAAGCAGGAGTGGAGAACAACTTGGTAACACTTAAACCTGTACTGTATGTAGCAGGAGTACAGAACAGACTGATAACATTAAACCTGTACTGTATGTAGCAGGAGTACAGAACAGACTGATAACATTAAACCTGTACTGTATGTAGCAGGAGTACAGAACAGATTGATAACATTAAACCTGTACTGTATGTAGCAGGAGTACAGAACAGACTGATAACATTAAACCTGTACTGTATGTAGCAGGAGTACAGAACAGATCGATAACATTAAACCTGTACTGTATGTAGCAGGAGTACAGAACAGATTGATAACATTAAACCTGTACTGTATGTAGCAGGAGTACAGAACAGACTGATACCATTAAACCTTTTCTGTATGTAGCAGGAGTACAGAACAGATTGATAACATTAAACCTGTACTGTATGTAGCAGGAGTACAGAACAGACTGATAACATTAAACCTGTACTGTATGTAGCAGGAGTACAGAACAGACTGATAACATTAAACCTGTAATGTATGTAGCAGGAGTACAGAACTGATTGATAACATTAAACCTGTAGTATGTGAAGCAGGAGAAAAGAACAACGTGGCAACACTTAAACCTGTACTGTATGCAGCAGGAGTACAGAACAGATTGATAACATTAAACCTGTACTGTATGTAGCAGGAGTACAGAACAGACTGATAACATTAAACCTGTACTGTATGTAGCAGGAGTACAGAACAGACTGATAACATTAAACCTGTACTGTATGTAGCAGGAGTACAGAACAGACTGATAACATTAAACCTGTACTGTATGTAGCAGGAGTACAGAACAGATTGATAACATTAAACCTGTACTATGTGAAGCAGGAGAGAAGAACAACTTGGTAACACTTAAACCTGTACTGTATGTAGCAGGAGTACAGAACAGACTGATAACATTAAACCTGTACTGTATGTAGCAGGAGTACAGAACAGACTGATAACATTAAACCTGTACTGTATGTAGCAGGAGTACAGAACAGATTGATAACATTAAACCTATACTATGTGAAGCAGGAGTACAGAACAAACTTGATAACATTAAACATGTACTGTATGTAGCAGGAGTACAGAACAGACTGATAACATTAAAACTGTACTGCATGTAGCAAGAGTACAGAACAGACTGATAACATTAAACCTGTACTGTATGTAGCAGGAGTACAGAACAGATTGATAACATTAAACCTGTACTGTATGTAGCAGGAGTACAGAACAGACTGATAACATTAAACCTGTACTGTATGTAGCAGGAGTACAGAACAGATTGATAACATTAAACCTGTACTGTATGTAGCAGGAGTACAGAACAGATTGATAACATTAAACCTGTACTGTATGTAGCAGGAGTACAGAACAGACTGATAACATTAAACCTGTACTGTATGTAGCAGGAGTACAGAACAGATCGATAACATTAAACCTGTACTGTATGTAGCAGGAGTACAGAACAGACTGATAACATTAAACCTGTACTGTATGTAGCAGGAGTACAGAACAGACTGATAACATTAAACATGTACTGTATGTAGCAGGAGTACAGAACAGATTGATAACATTAAACCTGTACTATGTGAAGCAGGAGTTCAGAACAAACTTGATAACATTAAACCTGTACTGTATGTAGCAGGAGTACAAAACAGACTGATAACATTAAAACTGTACTGTATGTAGCAGGAGTACAGAACAGATTGATAACATTAAACCTGTACTGTATGTAGCAGGAGTACAGAACAGACTGATAACATTAAACCTGTACTGTATGTAGCAGGAGTACAGAACAGACTGATAACATTAAACCTGTACTGTATGTAGCAGGAGTACAGAACAGACTGATAACATTAAACCTGTACTGCATGTAGCAGGAGTACAGAACAGACTGATAACATTAAACCTGTACTGTGTGAAGCAGGTGTACAGAACAACTTGGTAACACTTAAGCATGTATTGTATGTAGCAGGAGTACAGAACAGATCGATAACATTAAACCTGTACTGTATGTAGCAGGAGTACAGAACAGACTGATAACATTAAACCTGTACTGTATGTAGCAGGAGTACAGAACTGATTGATAACATTAAACCTGTACTATGTGAAGCAGGTGTGCAGAACAACTTCATAACAGTTAAACCTGTACTGTATGTAGCAGGAGTACAGAACAGATTGATAACATTAAACCTGTACTGTATGTAGCAGGAGTACAGAACAGATTGATAACATTAAACCTGTACTGTATGTAGCAGGAGTACAGAACAGACTGATAACATTAAACCTGTACTGTATGTAGCAGGAGTACAGAACAAATTGATAACATTAAACCTGTACTATGTGAAGCAGGAATGCAGAACAACTAGTTAACACTTAAACCTGTACTGTATGTAGCAGGAGTACAGAACAGACTGATAACATTAAACCTGTACTGTATGTAGCAGGAGTACAGAACAGACTGATAACATTAAACCTGTACTGTATGTAGCAGGAGTACAGAACAGATTGATAACATTAAACCTGTACTATGTGAAGCAGGAGTGGAGAACAACTTGGTAACACTTAAACCTCTACTGTATGTAGCAGGAGTACAGAACAGATTGATAACATTAAACCTGTACTGCATGTAGCAGGAGTACAGAACAGACTGATAACATTAAACCTGTACTGTATGTAGCAGGAGTACAGAACAGATTGATAACATTAAACCTGTACTGTATGTAGCAGGAGTACAGAACAGACTGATAACATTAAACCTGTACTGTATGTAGCAGGAGTACAGAACAGACTGATAACATTAAACCTGTACTGTATGTAGCAGGAGTACAGAACAGACTGATAACATTAAACCTGTACTGTATGTAGCAGGAGTACAGAACAGATTGATAACATTAAACCTGTACTGTATGTAGCAGGAGTACAGAACAGATTGATAACATTAAACCTGTACTGTATGTAGCAGGAGTACAGAACAGACTGATAACATTAAACCTGTACTGTATGTAGCAGGAGTACAGAACAGACTGATAACATTAAACCTGTACTATGTGAAGCAGGAGTGGAGAACAACTTGATAACACTTAAACCTCTACTGTATGTAGCAGGAGTACAGAACAAACTGATAACATTAAACCTGTACTGTATGTAGCAGGAGTACAGAACAGATTGATAACATTAAACCTGTACTGTATGTAGCAGGAGTACAGAACAGATCAATAACATTAAACCTGTACTGTATGTAGCAGGAGTACAGAACAGACTGATAACATTAAACCTGTACTATGTGAAGCAGGTGTGCAGAACAACTTCATAACAGTTAAACCTGTACTGTATGTAGCAGGAGTACAGAACAGATCAATAACATTAAACCTGTACTGTATGTAGCAGGAGTACAGAACAGACTGATAACATTAAACCTGTACTGTATGTAGCAGGAGTACAGAACAGATTGATAACATTAAACCTGTACTGTATGTAGCAGGAGTACAGAACAGACTGATAACATTAAACCTGAACTGTATGTAGCAGGAGTACAGAACAGACTGATAACATTAAACCTGTACTGTATGTAGCAGGAGTACAGAACAGATTGATAACATTAAACCTGTACTGTATGTAGCAGGAGTACAGAACAGACTGATAACATTAAACATGTACTGTATGTAGCAGGAGTACAGAACAGATTGATAACATTAAACCTGTACTATGTGAAGCAGGAGTGGAGAACAACTTGGTAACAATTGAATCTGTACTGTATGTAGCAGGAGTACAGAACAGACTGATAACATTAAACCTGTACTGTATGTAGCAGGAGTACAGAACAGACTGATAACATTAAACCTGTACTGTATGTAGCAGGAGTACAGAACAGATTGATAACATTAAACCTGTACTGTATGTAGCAGGAGTACAGAACAGACTGATAACATTAAACCTGTACTGTATGTAGCAGGAGTACAGAACAGATTGATAACATTAAACCTGTACTGTATGTAGCAGGAGTACAGAACAGATCGATAACATTAAACCTGTACTGTATGTAGCAGGAGTACAGAACAGACTGATGACATTAAACCTGTACTGTATGTAACAGGAGTACAGAACAGATTGATAACATTAAACCTGTACTGTATGTGGCAAGAGTACAGAACAGACTGATAACATTAAACCTGTACTGTATGTAGCAGGAGTACAGATTGCACAGTTGCACATGGATGGTCTCCGATACTTCGTGCAATGCCACTAACCTGGAGGTGTGTATATCCTTGATAAATATGGAAACTCCCCCTCCTTTTGTGGTTCAGTCCGGGTTTTGGGGCCAAAAAGCATGATATGAGGTATAGCCTGGTAGTGCTGGGGTGCTCTCTGGAGCCTTGAACCAGGTTTCTGTCATTGCACAGATATCGATGTTCTCCATACTGAGGAGAGCTTCGAGTGCGTGCATCTTGAGGTTAAGACTTCTGGCGTTTAGCAGCATTACCCTTAGTTTCTTGTTCCTTGTGCTGTCTTTGAGGGTGGGTTTGACTTTTGAGCCTTGCCTAAAAAAGGCACTATGGGGGTAGCAAGAGCCTTTGCCAATATCTGAAAGCCCAGTGGTGACAGGTGCAAGCCATCCCTAGCGAAGCAACGTGGCTTGTCGAGCATGTCATCCCAGGCTGACAGACACTTGATCCCCTTTCAATGACACCAAAATTTTAGCCAATTGTTAAAATCGATCATTTTGTCTTTGTACTGTGGCATCATTCTAGGTGAGGGTAAGACGCTGCTCAAGGTCAGGGTCATACCAGCCTGGGCTACATGATCAGAGAGCTCCTCTATGTCTCTTTTCATGTAGTCCAGGGAGGTACATCTCAGGTCATTCACACCAGCATGTACAATGACTGAGTCATATTTGTATTTGCTTTGGAGTGACCTGAGTGCTTGCGTTATGTGTCAGATCCTGGCACCCGACAGGCAGCTCACTGTGACCTTCTCTTTATTCAGCCTAGTGAGCGGGACGCCAGTGTGTCTGACAATAGAGTCACCTATAACAAGAGTATCAGGTGTGTTATTCAGCCTTAAGGGCTGTGGCTGCTTGGCACACTGACTTTGTGGGTTATGTGTTGTGTGTGTTTTGTTTTGAGGTAGCGTTTGCTTGGATGTCTGCTTTGGACGTCTCTGTTGCTTAGGTAGATTTTTATTTATTTAGAGCCTCCGAGTATGTTTTTGTGTATTTATGTGTTTGGTTTGCTGATGTGGTGGGACTATGTGATACTGGAATTGTGTTGTGTGAGGTTACCTTCTCCTCCTGACTGGTTACACCAGTTTTGAGATGAGAGAGCTCAGCCTCCAGTTTGACTAAATAGTTGCATCCCTCACATATATTTGAACCTGTTTGGAGGAGGAGAGGGTTGTCCGTGTACATGAGACAGTTGTAACATTGCCTCAAAATTCCCAGATTCACCAGCTGGACTGGAGAGGAAACCATTGACTGACCTTTGGACATGCTAGAGTAATAGGGAAACTGAATTTAAGATGGACCAATAGAGGACAGGGTAATCGTAGAGAGTATAAGAGTAAGTAGTGCTTATGGTTTAATAGTGCTAACTTGTAGGATTACTTAATTGGACCAGTGAAGGGCCTTAGAATGAGAATATAGTGTTTAAATTGAGAGATAGAGCAGTTCTAAGGGAAAAAGTGAAGAGCAGACTTTGTGGAGCCAGGAATAGTTTAAACCCAATTAGGCGGCGCTGCCCGCTGTTGCACTATGCTCAAAAACGCACAAAAACCCGCAAAAGAGGGTTTTAAGAGAGGAAGATGAAGAAGTTTTGGAATTGACCCAAAATGGCCAATAAAACTAAAGTTTCAAGTCAGTAACCACTCCCACAGGGGCAGGCAGGCTGCTCAATGTTTTTCACTGCCACTGATCAACAGAGAGACTTTCCTTTAGCCCAAGCAAAAAATGGCCTCACAGAAACTTACAAACAGTTCAAGAACAGCAAGTCTGTAAGTGAACTTTTTTAAATATCAGAAAAGTGGGAAAAAAGCAAGATTTTTTTTTGTTTTTTTGTTTTTTCAGAGATAGCAGAGGTTAACAAGTATCAACAAGTTATAACAGTGCAGTAAATGACCCCACACAAGAGTGCTAGGCCAAAGACAGATAAAATGCAAGTTTTGAGAAAAAACGATTTTAAAAATAAGTGCAAACAGGAAATTCAGTAAACAGCTCTAGGTTGTACTCTAAATACAGTTACTAATGCAGAAATCAAATTTAACAAGCCAGAAAATGCTCAAAATAGGTGGCTATGCAGAAAAGCTTAGCAAATAAACAGAGGAAAAACACTTAAAGTCTCAAAAGTGGCTCCTTTCTTCTCTCAGCGTTTTCTCCTCTTGGTGGGTATATATATATATATATATATATATATATATATATATATATATATATATATATATATATATATATATATATATATCATTAGCAGGAGTGTGGTTTACACAGCTCCCACGTAATGGGAGCATTCGATGAATGGCATTTCTGATAAAAAGCTTTTCATTCAAGTGACAGTTTGATGTATTGATATAGACCACCCAGTCTTATAAGCTTCATTCAGTTTCTAATCACTGCTTTGTATCCTGTACCCAGCCCTGTACTCAGCCTTATAGACATCATTCTATTACTAATCACAACAGTGTGCCATCTATCCTACCCCATACCCAGCCTTATACACTACAGTCTGTTATAAATCAGGGCTATGCCCCCTCTCCCCACCGTGGTACCCAGCCTAATCCACTTCCTTCTGTTACTAATCAGAGTTGCATGTCCTGTATCCAGAACCATACCGAGTCTCATGCACTTCATTCTGTTACTAATCACAGCTATCTGCCTGTACCAGCCCCATCCACCACCTTATACACTTCATTCTGTTACTAAGCAGAACTATGTACCCAGTCCCCATCCCCATACAAAGCATTACACACTTCACTCTGCTACTAATCAGAGCTATGTACCCTGTAGCCAGCTCTTTACTCAGCCCTATACACTTCATTCTTTTACTAATCATGACTATGTAACTTGTACCCAGCCCCGTACACAGCCCTAACCACTTCTTTCTGTTACTAATCCCAGCTATGTACCCTGTACCTAATCCGGTTCCCCATCTTAATCACTTCATTCTCTTAATAGTCATGGATATATACCCTGTACACAGCCTTATACACTGCATTGTGTTACTAATCAAAGGTATGAACCTGTGCCCAGACTTTTACGCTTTATTCTATTTCTAATCACAGCTATGTACCCTGCATCCAGCCCCATTCCCAGCCTCATACACCTTATTCTGTTGCTAATCACAGGCTATGAACCCTGTACCCAGCCCTGTACCTAGCCTCATATACTTCATTGTGTTACTAATCACAGCTATGAACCCTGTACCAAGCCCTATACCCAGCCTTTTACACTTCATTCTCTTTCTAATCACAGCTATGTACCCTGTACCCAGCCCCATACCCTGCCTTATACACTTCATTCTCTTACTAATCACATCTATGTATATACTGTACCTTGCCCCATTCCCTGCAAAATACACTTCATTCTATTACTAATCACAGCTATGTACCCTGTACCCAGCCCTATTCCCAGCCTCATACACTTCATTCTGTTACTAATCACAGGTTATGAACCCTGTACCCAACCCTGTACCCAGCCTTTTACACTTCATTCTCTTTCTAATCACAGCTATGTACCCTGTACTCAGCCCCGTTCCCAGCCTCATACACTTCATTCTGTTACTAGGCACAGCAATGTGCCCTCTAACCAGCCCCGTACCCAGCCTTGGGTTCCTGTCAGTTCACTGAAAAATCAGTTCAGCGAGTAGCATTTTCAGTTGAATTACATCAAACATGCTGTTCATCAGATTGTTCATACTGAGATTGTGGTACAGTGAGGATCAGGAAATTTACCCTTTTCTCACACTACTGTGATCTCAGAGTTGGTATACATATAATTAACAGGGATGTGGTTTACACAGCTCTCACATGATGGTGGTATTCGATGTATGGCATTTCTGATAAAATGCCTTTCATTAAAGTGATGGTTTGATGTATTGATATAGACCACCCAGCCTTATACGCTTCATTCAGTTACTAATCACAGCTATGTATCCTGCACCCAGCCCCATAAACAGCCTTATACACATGATTCTGTTACTAATCACAGCAGTGTGCCATATATCCTGTCCCATACCCACCCTTATACACAACAGTCTGTTACTAATCACGGATCTGTACCCTGTCCCCATCGCGGTACCCAGCCTTATCCACTTCCTTCTGTTACTAATCAGAGTTGTGTATCCTGTACCCAGAACCGTACTGAGCCTTATGCACTTCATTCTGTTACTAATCACAGCTATCTGCCTGTAGCAGCCAACTAACCAGCCCTATGCAATTCATTCTTTTACTAATCAGAGCTGTGTACCCTGTCCCCATCCCCATACAAAGCATTACACACTTCACTCTGCTACTAATCAGAGCTATGTACTCTGCAGCCATTTCTTTACTCAGCGTTATACACTTCATTCTTTTACTAATCACGACTATGTAACTGGTACCCAGTCCTGTACCCCGTCTTAAGCACTTCATTCTCTTGTCATGGATATATAACCTGTACACAGCCTTATACACTTCATTCTGTTACTAATCACAGGTATAAACCGTGTACCCAGCCTTTTACGCTTCATTCTTTTTCTAATCACAGCTATGTACCCTGTACCTAGCCCCATTTCCAGCTTTTTACACCTCATTCTGTTACTAGTCACAGCTATGAACCCTGTACCCATCCCTGTACTCAATTTACAATTCATTCTCTTTCTAATCACAGCTATGTAACCCTTACCCGCTTTACACACTTCACTCTCTTACTATCTACAGTTATGTACCCTGTACCCAGCCTTTTACACTTCATTCTCTTTCTAATCACAGCTATGTACCCTGTACCTAGCGCCATACCCTGCCTTATACACTTCTTTCTCTCACTAATCACTGCCATGAACCCTGCACCCAGCCTTTTACACTTCATTCTCTTTTTAATCACAACTATCTGCCCTGTACCCAGTCCCATACCCAGCCTTATAAACTTCATTCTGTTACTAATCACAGCTATGTACCCTGTATCCAACCCCATTCCCAACCTCATACACTTCACTGAGTTGCTAATCAGAGCTATGAACTCTGTACCCAGCCCAATACCCAATCTTTTACACTTCATTCTCTTTCTAATCACAGCTATGAACCCTGTACAGAGCCTCGTACAGAGCCATATACACTTAATTAACTTATTTATTACAGCTATGTAACCTGTAATCAGCCCCATTCCCAGTCTCATACATTTCATTCTGTTACTAATCACAGCTATGAACAATGTACCCAGCCCTGTATCCAGCCTTTTACACTTCATTCTCTTTCTAATCACAGCTATGTATCCTGCACCCCACCCAATACCCAACCTTATAGATTTCATTCTGTTACTAACCACAGCACTGTGCCCTGTACCCAGCCCTGTACCCAGCCTTGGGTCCCTGTCAGTTCAGCAAGCAGCATTTTCAGTTGAATTACATTGCACATGTTGTTCGTCCGATTGTTCATACTGAGATTGGGGTACAGTGAGGATCGGGAAATTCATCCTTTTCTCACCCTACTGTGATCTCAGAGTTGGTATACATATAATTAGCAGGGGTGTGGTTTACACAGCCCCCACATGATGGGGGGATTTGATGTATGGCATTTCTGATAAATGCCTTTCGTTAAAGTGACGGTTTGATGTATTGATATAGACCACCCAGTCGTATACAATTCATTCAGTTACTAATCACAGCTATGTATCCTGCACCCAACCCCATATCCAGCCTTATACACATCATTCTGTTACTAATCACAGAAGTGTGCCATCTACCCTGCCCCACACCCAGCCTTATACATTACAGTCTGTTACTAATCAGGGCTATGTACCCTGTCCCCATCGCAGTACCCAGCCTTATCCACTTCCTTCTGTTACTAATCAGAGTTGTGTATCCTGTACCCAGAACCGTAACAAGCCTCATGCACTTCATTCTGTTACTAATCACAGCTATCTGCCTACATCAGCCCCATATCCTGCCTTATACACTTCATTCTGTTATAATCAGAGCTATGTACCCTGTCCCCATCCCGGTACAAAGCATTACACACTTCACTCTGGTAATAATCAGAGCTATGTACTCTGTAGCCAGTTCTTTACTCAGAGTTATACACTTCATTCTTTTACTAATCATGAATATGTAACTCGTACCCAGCCCCGTAACCAGCCCTGACCACTTCTTTCTGTTACTAACCACTGCTATGTACCCTGTACCCAGTCCCGAACCTCATCTTAAGCACTTCATTCTCTTAGTAGTCATGGATATATAAGCTGTTCACAGCCTTATACACTTCATTCTGTTACTAATCACAGGTCTAAACCCTGTACCCAGCCTTTTATGCTTCATTCTTTTTCTAATCACAGCTATCTACCCTGTGCCCAGCCCCGTTCCCAGCCTCATACACCTCATTCTGTAACTAATCACAGGCTATGAACCCTGTACCCATCCCTGTACTTAGCCTTTTACACTTCATTCTCTTTTGATTCACAGGTATGTACCCAGTACCCACTTTACACACTTCATTCTTACTAATTACAGCTATGTACCCTGTAGCCAGCCCTGTACCCAGCCTTTTCCACTTCATTCTCTTTCTAATCACAGTTATATACCCTGTAGCAGCCCCGTACCCAGCCTTATACACACCATTCTGTCAATAATCACAGCTATGAACCCTGTACCCAGCCTCATACCCAATCTTACACACTACTTTCTCTTACCAGAAACAGCCATGTGTCATGTATGTAGCCCCGTACCCAGCCTTATACAATTCAGTCTGTTACTAATCATGGCTATGCACTCTGTCCCCATCCCCAAACCCAGCCTTACACACTTCACTCTGTTACTAATCAGAGATATGTACCCTGTAGCCAGCCCTGTACTCAGCCCTATAGACTTCATTCTTTTACTATTCATGGCTATGTAACTTGTAGCCAGCTCTAACCACTTCTTTCTGTTACTAATCACAGACATGTACCCAGCCCCATACCCCATCGTACGCACTTCATTCTGTTAAGAATCATGGATATATACCTTGTACCCTGCCTTATACACTTCATATTGTTACAAATCACAGGTATGAACCCTGTACCCAGCTCTGTACCCAGCCTTTTACACTTCATTCTCTTTCTAATCACAACTATGTACCCTGTACCCAGCCCCATACCCAGCCTTATAAACTTCATTCTGTTACTAATCACAGCTATGTACCCTGTACCCTGTTCCCAGCCTCATACAATTCATTTTGTTACTAATCACAGGCTATGAAACCTGCACCCAACCCTGTACCCAGCTTTTACACTTCATTCTCTTTCTAATAACAGCTATGTACCGTGTACCCAGCCCCGTTCCCAGGCTCATATACTTCATTGTGTTACTAATCACAGCTATGAACCCTGTACCCAGCCCTATACCCAGCCTTTTACACTTCATTCTTTCTACTCACAGCTATGTAGCCTGTACATAGCCCCTTGCCCAGCTATATACACTTAATTCACTTACTAATTACAGATATGTACCCTGTATCCAGCCCCATCCCCAGCCTTATGCACTTCATTCTGTTACTAATCACAGCTATGAACACTGTACCCAGCCCTGTGCCCAGCCTTTTACACTTCATTCTCTTTCTAATCACAGCTATGTATCCTGTACCCAGACCCATACCCAGCCTTATAGATTTCATTCTGTTACTAACCACAGCAATGTACCCTGTACTCAGCCTTGGGTCCCTGTCAGTTAATTGAAAAATCAGTTCAGCAATCAGCATTTTCATCTGAATTACATCAAACATGCTGTTCGTCATATTGTTCATACTGAGATTGGGGTACAGTGAGGATCGGGAAATTCACCCTTTCCTCACCATAGTGTGATCTCTGAGTTGGTATACATATAATTAGCAGGTGTATGGTTTACATTTCTGATAAAATGCTTTTCATTCAAGTTACAGTTTGATCTATTCATATAGACCACCGAACCTTTTACTTTTCCTTCAGTTACTAATCTCAGCTATGTGACCTGTACATAGCCTCATACCCAGCCATATACACTTAATTCACTTACTAATTACAGCTATGTACCCTACATCCAACTCCGTTCCCAGCCTCATACACGTCATTCTGTTACTAACCACAAAAATGTACCCTGTACCCAGTCCGTTACCCATACTTATACACATCATCATGTTACTAATCACAGCAGTGTGCCATCTACCCTGCCCCATGCACAGCTTTATACACTACAGTCTGTTATGAATCAGGGCTATGTCTCCTGTCCCCATCGTGGTACCCAGCCTTATCCTCTTCCTTCTGTTATTAATCAGAGTTGCGTGTCCTGTATCCAGAACCATACTAAGCCTCATGCATTACATTCTGTTACTAATCAGAAAATGTACCCTGTGACCATCCCCGTACAAAGCATTACACACTTCAGTCTGCTGTTAATCAGACCTATGTACCCTGTAGCCCGCTCTTTTACTCAGCCCTATACACTTCATTCGTTTACTAATCATGACTATGTAACTTGTATTCAGCCACTTACAGAGCACTAACCACTTCTTTCTGTTACTAACCCCAGCTACGTACCCTGTACCCAGTCCGGTACCCCATCTTAAGCACATCATTCTCTTAATAGTCATGGATATATACCCTGTACACAGCCTTATACACTTCATTGTGTTACTAATCACAAGTATGAACCCTGTACCCAGACTTTTACGCTTCATTCTCCTAATCACAGCTATGTACCCTGTACCCAGCCCTGTTCCCAGCCTCATACACCTCATTCTGTTGCTAATCACAGGCTATAAACCCTGTACCCAGCCCTGTACCCAGCCATTTACACTTCATTCTCTTTCTAATCACAGTTTGTACCCTGTACCCAGCCTCATACACTTCATTGTGTTACTAATCACAGCTATGAACCCTGTACCCAGACTTTTACGCTTCATTCTCCTAATCACAGCTATGTACCCTGTACCCAGCCCTGTTCCCAGCCTCATACACCTCATTCTGTTGCTAATCACAGGCTATAAACCCTGTACCCAGCCCTGTACCCAGCCTTTTACACTTCATTCTCTTTCTAATCACAGTTTGTACCCTGTACCCAGCCTCAGACACTTCATTGTGTTACTAATCACAGCTATGAACCCTGTACCCAGCCCCATACTCAGCATTTTACACTTCATTCTCTTTCTAATCACAGCTGTATACCCCATACCCAGCCTTATACACTTAATTCTCTTACTAATTACAGCGATGTGCCCTGTGCCCAGCCTTTTACACCTTTTACCCAGGCCCGTTCCCAGGCACATACAATTCATTGTGTTACTAATCACAGCTATGAACACTGAACGCAGCTCTGAACCCAGCCTTTTACACTTCATTCTCTTTCTAATCACAGCTATGTACCCAGTACCCACCCCCATACACTGCCTTATACACTTCATTCTCTTACTAATCACACCTATGTACCCTGTACCCAGTCCCTTCCCTGCAAAATACACTTCATTCTGTTACTAATCACAGACATGAACCCTGTACCCAGCCTTTTACACTTCATTCTCTTTCAAATCACAGCTCTGTACAATGTACTGATCTCCATACCCAGCCTTATACACTTCATTCTCTTACTAATCACAGCTATGTACCCTGTACCCAGCCATGGATCCCTGTCAGTTCATCAAAAAATCAGTTCAACTAGTAGCATTTTCTGTGCAATTACATTGAACATACTGTTCGTCAAACTGTTCATACTGAGATCACAGAGCTGGTATACATATAATTAGCGGGAGAGTGGGGTACACAGCCCCCACATGAGGGAATTTGATGAGTGGCATTTTGATGAAATGCTTTTTGTTAAAGTGACGGTTTGCTGTATTGATATAGAGTACCCAGCCTTATACACTTCATTCAGTTACTAATCACTGCTATGTATCCTTTACTGAGCCCCATACACAGCCTTATATACATCATTCTGTTACTAATCACAGCCATGTGCCATCTCTCCAGCCCTGTACGCAGCCTTCTACACTTCACTCTGTTACTAATAAGGGCTATGTATCCTGTTTTCATCCCCGTACACAGCCTTATACACCTCATTCTGTTACCAATCAGAGCTTTGTACTCTATACCCAGCCACGTGACTTCATTCTGTTACTAATCACAGCCATGTGCCATGTACCCAGTTCTGTACCCACTCTTATATACTTCAATCTGTTACTAAACACAGCTATGTACCTTGTACCTAGCTACATACCTAGCCTTATGCACTTCATTCTGTTACTAATCACAGCCATGTGCCATGCACCCAGCCTCATACCCAGCCTTACACACTTTAGACTGTTACTAATCACGGCTATTTGCCCTGTCCCCATCCTACCCATCCTTATACACTTCATTCTGTTACTAATCACAGCCATGTGCCATGCACCCAGCCTCATACCCAGCCTTACACACTTTAGACTGTTACTAATCACGGCTATTTACCCTGTCCCCATCCCTGTACCCACCTTTATGTACTTCATTCTGTTACTCATCATGGCTACGTACCCTGCACCCAGCCCTGTCCACTTCAATCTGTTACTAATCACAGCTATGTACCCTTTACCCAGCCCTGTACAAAGACTTACAGTCTACATTCTGTTGCTAATTAAAGCTACGTACCCTGCACCCAGCTGCATACCCAGTTTTATACACTCCATTCTATTACTAATCACACCTATGTACCCTGTCCTCAGATCTATACCCATCCTTATACAGTACATTCTGTGACTAATCACACCTATGTACCCTGTACCGAGCCCCATCCCCAGCCTTAAACACTTCATTCTGTTACTAATCACAGCTATGTACCCTTTATCCAGCCCCGTACCCAGCCTGATACACTTCACTCTGTTACTAATCATAGCCTAGTACCCTGTACCCAACTGGGTACTCAGCCTTATACACTTCATTCTGTTACTAATCCCAGCTATTTACCGTGTACCCATCCCCATCCCCAGTGTTATACACTTCATTCTCTTACTAATCAGAGCTGTGTAAGCTCTACCCAGCCCCTTACCCAGACTTATACACTTCATTCTATTACTAATCACACCTATGTACCCCATCCTCAGACTCATACCCAGCCTTATGCACTACATTCTGTGACTAATCACACCTATGTACCTTGTACTGAGCCCCATATCCAGCCTTAAACACTTCTTTCTGTTATTAATCACAGCTATGTACCCTCTATCCAGCCCCATACCCAGCCTGATGCACTTCACTCTGTTACTAATCATAGCCTAGTACCTGTACTCAGCTTGGTACTCAGCTTTATACACTTCATTTTTTTACTAATCCCAGTTATGTACCATGTACCCTGCCCCATCTCCAGCTTTATACACTTCATTCTCTTATTAATCACAACTATGTACCCTGGACCCTGCCCCATACCCAGCCTTATATGCTTATTTCTGTTATTAATCACAGCTGTGTACCCTGAGCCAGCCCTGTACCCAGCATTGGGTCACTGTCAGTTTTTCGAAAAATCACTTCAGCGAGTGACATTTCCGGTGCAAATACATCAAACATGCTGTTTGTCAAATTGTTCATACTGAGATCGTGGTACAGTGAAGATCTGGAAATTCACCCATTCCTCAGTGTAGTGCAATCTCAGAGTTGGTGTACATATAATTAGCGGCTGTGTGGTTTACACAGCTCCCTCAAGAGGGGAATTCAATGAATGGCATTTGTAATGAAATGCCTTTTGTTAAAGTGACTGTTTGATGTATTGATATAGACCACCCATTATACACTTCATTCATTTACTAATCACAGGTATGTATCCTGCACCCAGCCCTGTACACAGCCTTATACATATCATTCTATTATTAATCACAGCAATTTGCCATCTACCCAGCCTTATACACTTCAGTCTGTTACTAATCAGGGCTATGTACCCTATCCCCATCCCCATACCCAGCCTTATACACTTCATTCTATTACAAATCACAGCTTATGTACCATGTACCCAGCCCCATACCCAGCCTTACACAATTCACTCTGTTACTAAACAGAGCTATGTACCTTGTAGC
>NC_056737.1:51200088-51388558 GCF_019279795.1 Protopterus annectens | reverse complement strand
AATATGCATTTCCACGATGTTAATGTTACAAGGCTTATAGAAGGAACATTTCAGATATTCTTATACTATAATCCATTTTCCAGAAATTCTTTGCCTTTGGAAACAAGTTGTGACCTGTCTCACATGAAGACCAATGTTACTAAATCCGAGTTTATACATATTAAACACATCTGTTCTTTGACCAGGTGAGGATTATTAAAACTGATCTAGTGATCTGATACACATTTATACATATGAGTCATGATATCAATCAGTGGGAACAGGCTGAAAAAAAAAGGTGACTATGTCCAGGGATACACTGTTACAATATAAAAATGATGAACATGGTCACTCTTTTACACTCAACTGTGAGTAACAGCTACAAGCTAAGATCAGCAGTGCAATCATTCTGGAAAACAGTACAGAGTGATCATTTTTTGCAGTTTGTTTTACGTGATTCACTATCATTCAGTTATTGCAGGGGTGAAAATGTGAACCAGCTACTGGGATAACAAAAATATATAATTCTAATACTAATCCCAATACACAACCCAGCGCATGTGTCCCTGTGGTACCTCTAATATTTACAACTCTTTGGTCAGGATTAAAAAGTTTCACTACACTGGACAGTATGGGTAGTTTTCAGATTTGCTCACTGATCACTTGTGGCACTTCTGGGGTAGTTTATCAAGTCAGCTGCACATGTGGTGCATTCTATGTAGATTCAGTGGTATATACTAGGTTAATAACCACCAGGGTGTTTATAAGCCTAGCCATGCACCCCACCCCAATAGTGCCCCTATGTAACATGTGCATTTAATAGGAGGGGGATAAGTTAGGAAGTTTCTGGAGGCTATGTGGGGGCGTATGTTAGTTTTGGCATTACTGTCTGCCTGTGTCTATCAGAGACATGGGGGCCAGACCCGATTTCCCATCCATTGGTCAAAGTTATGCATAAACAGGGTTAGGGATGGACTCTGCATCACATGGATGACAAGTGTGTTCCAGAGCATGGAGATCCTCTGAGACACACATCTATCTTGCCACAATGTCCTATTTATGTCACAAGCAAATTTTGAATCCTTAGATCAAGTGATTCTGATGCTATTCTTTTGCTGGGATGTAAAAGGTCCCTCAGAGCTGGATCTCAGGATAATTTGAACATCAGGCATAGATCACCTCTCCATAACCTGCAGGACAATGACTGTATAGAAAAGGAATTTATGGCAGTCCATACAGAACAAAGTTTTTATATCTTGAATTCTTCTGATAAGGAACCTTTGTGTGCATTTTAACTGTTGCATAAGTCTAGCAAAGTACATATCAAAGGGGGCATTATACTCAATGATGGGTCTGATAAGGACCACATAAAGTGGCACTATGACTTCCTAGAACCTTGATGCCATGCCCTTACTTATAAGTTGGGTGACATAAAATTATTTTCTTATTCCGCGGTGGTGCAGGGTAGCATTGTTGCCTCACAGTAAGAGGTTCTCCCGTTCGATTCCCGGCTGGAGTGCGGGGAGTGCCTTCTGTGTGGAGTCTGCATGTCCTCCCCATGGTTTGGTGGGCATTCGCAAGACATGCGTAAATGGGCATGCCTTCGTTGAAGGTTGAGCATCGAGCTGGCACCTCGGTGGTCGTGAAAATCATTTGCCAATCATTAGCGGACCGGAGTTCTGTTGTGGCGACCCCTAACCGGGAAAAGCTGAAAGACAACAACTAACTTGGCTGCATGTTGGTCAAAAGCCAGATTACTGTCTACATAAGTTCCTAGACCCCTGACTATTGGGGAAACTCTTAGGAGTGTCTTATTGATGGTGTAATTAGCCTGGGTGGCTGTTTTTTCAAAGGCACTATAATTCATTTTTTGCATTGCATTTTAATCTGTGACTTGGTACCAGTCTTTTGTCTGTGTTAGACCCTCTTGTACGATGTTTGTGTTGTTGGGGAATCTATGTTAGCTCCCAGTTAGCAGTCATCTGTGAACTTGGTCATCCAAAGGCCCTTGACGTTAGCCTTTACAATGAAGAAATAGGAGTGGTCCTAGCATTGAGCCCTGAGGCAAACTGGTGAGCTATGTAGGGGTTTATGCCCCTGTGACCTTGGTCATCCAAAGGCCCTTGACATTAGCCTTTACAACGAAGAAATAGGAGTGGTCCTAACATTGAGTCCTGAGGCAAACCAGTGAGTTATGTAGGGGTTTATGCCCAGTTCGGTGAGTTTGTCAACTATACCTGAGGAATGGATCACATGAAATGCCTTAGCCAGGTTCAGGTAGGTGGTATGCACTATGCACCCTCATCCATTGCCTTGGTGACCTTCTCAAATAAGTCCACCAAGTTTAGTAGGTATGACCTTCTCTTGACAAAGCCAAACTGGGTGGTGTCCAGTGTCTGAAGGTTGCCTATGTCTTTGTTCACCATTCCCATGATAATTTGTTCCATAGCTCTGGATATCAGCCTAGTCATGCTAATGGGTCTGTAGTATCCACGGTCAGTTGATGGTCCACCCTTGTGAAGTGGGATAACCACTGCAGTCATCCATTCTCATGGCACAAAGCCTGTTTGAGGCTGTAGTTGAAAAGTGACTCAAGTGGTCCTGATATGTCATGTTTCAAGCTATTTAGGAGGCATCCTTGGATATTTTCTGGGCCCACTGAAGCTATGTTTTTGGCCTTAGAGAGCAAGTTGGTGGGGTTATACTAGTATGTATTTCATAAGGGGAGGAGGGAGGGAGGGAGTGAGGTTTGAGCTGAATTTGTCAGCCAGCAGATTCACTATGTCACTCTGCTCAGTAAGCGTAGCACCACTGAGGACCTGTTCAACACACTGCTGTGTGCTGCCTTTGTGGTTATGGACATAGCTGTAGAAGGCCTTGTGGCTGTCTTTAGCCTGTGAAATTACCTTGACCTCACAAATGGCCTTGTTGGACTTAATTAATCCTCTTACTTTCCTGTTTAGTTTAATTAGAGAGCTCTTACCATTATGGGAGTTGCTCTTCCTGATTTTAGCCATGACTTTTTTACTTTTTTATATACCCTATTAAGGTTAGGATTCAATCAGTGTGGTTTGTTTTTATAGTTTATTTTGGGCTTACTTCTAGTAGGTACATCAGCCTCTATACAGAAATTCACATGGTTGCACAGGGTGTCTGTAAACAATTCTGCATAGGTTATTGTGAAATTGGTGTTAAGAAGGGCATTCAGTTTTGGCAAACTATCACTTAATAGGAATAGTTCCTAACTGTTACATGGTTTGCTGGGGTTACAGAATTGATTTCTACTTTGAAGGAGACAGCTTTTTAGTCCAGCCTTACCAGTGAGGATGAGAAACTTGGGGGGGGGGGGGCGTATTAGCATTCTCCCATATTGGTGAGTACCATAGTACCAGGTCCAGTATGTCTGAACCTCTGGTGGGTGTACATGCTATCTGGTCAAGGACATTTATGTTAATAAAGTCCAGGAATCATTGTGCCTGCATGTTTGAGGCAGTATGTGTCTCCCAGGCTATAGAGGGATAATTAATCCTGAGCAGCAGGAGGGTAATTAAAACCTTTGCTTCCTGAAATCTTTTAAGGCAGGAAAACACTTGTTTCCTGACAGCTTTTCTCCAAAATCCCCTACTGCAAACATACTTCATTAGATTTATAATACCTGATAAATTGTGTGAATTCAGAAAATGTAAACTATGACATCACTTTGGTAGATAATGGGCTATGCAATGATGTCAGCAACAAAGGAACGTCTGTAGATGATGATAATTTCATACTGCATAATTATGAAAGAAAATTGTATTTTGTTTGCCAAAAAATACTAGTGTTATGATCAAACCAAGGGTTGTATCTCTGTAAGTATGCAAGACAGATGTAAAACATCAGTGATGGAACTGTTATCTTGTTTATGAGTCTTCCAATGATATATAACAACACGGGATAGCATACTGCTGTTCTGTGATATTGCCAAATCTATGCAAAATATGCATATAATAATTTCAGAATATTTCAAAATAATTTAAATCTACAGAACCATTTGTGTCAGATGGCGGGTATAAGCATCAACATTCTGAACCTTAATGTTCTGTGTAACATGGTACCATTTGTTCACCTGTAGGCCCAACAGCTTTTATGAAATTAATGCAGTTATGAAAATACATGTAATAGTCATAACTGCTTTAACAAATGAGTATTTATATCTCTGAATGTCTTCACACTACCCACCATATTTTAATATAATTTTTTACTAACACCCACTGCTTGAATACATCATCCCCAGCACGACAGTATTACACTCTATTTTTGCATTATTAATATAAACATAGAAATATGTTGTATCTTTCATAACTTTTTGTAAACACTCCTTAATAACGTGTTTATATCAGATCATCGAAACGGCACATTATCGAATGCCGTAACGACGAACTGCAAAACCCGAACCTTAACAATATCAAAACCTCAAAACAGCAAATTTTTTTCCCTGGGAAAAAATTTTCAGTTTCGAGTAACACACACACATCACATGCGCACTAAAAATCAGCAATACACACACATACATTTAAAAGTTACATCTAACCCTACACTACACTGCACATGCACTATCTATCCACTTACCTTAACCCAGACCCTAACCCTAAGGTCTGTCACTATCGCACACTCACCTCACCCGTGCCCTAACCCTAACTCACTTAACCTGCTCCTAACCCCAAATTCTCACTATCGCACACTCACCTCACCCACCTCCTAACCCTAACTCATTTAACCTGCCCCTAACCCCAAATTCTCACTATCGCACACTCACCTCACCCGCCCCTAACCCTAACTCACTTAACCCACCCCTAACCCCAAATTCTGTCACAATCACACACTTACCTGACCCCCGCCCTAACCCTAACTCACCCAACCCATGCCCTAACCCGAATGTCCGCAAAATCACACACACTTACCTTAACGCAATCCGTAACTTTCCACTGCATTGCTGAAAACAGCGAAGCCACAACAACGACCAACCAAATTCTTTCCCTAGAAAAGAATTCGGTTTTGTGCAGCTTCGCTGTTTTCAGCATTCGTGATATTGGGTTCGATATTAGATCATTTGAAATTCTGCCGTTTCGATGATCTAATATAGACCCCTTAATAACAACAGCTCTAGATATCCTGTGCTGACTATTTTACTGTTATGCTTAGTAAATCATGTCAGCTTGTAGATGTAGTTTTATGTATGTATCTTTATGAAGACTTCAGAAATTAGACTTTAAAAATAGTAATGAGTGCACTCATTTCAGGAGTACAGGAAAGTCTCCTGTAAAAACAAATACACTGTTACAGGATACACAGGAACTCTGCTTTCTCAATGACAATACTCTTGTAGGAAGCAATGAGTTAGTCTCTCCTATTAATAGTGTATGTGGTTTAATGTTGAGTTTCTCCAGTAGGTCTACATACAAGCTATGGGATTCTAGGGACATAGACGTTGACCTATAGCTTGTTAGGATATAGTATGAGACATTGTCTGTGGGGATTTACACATGAATACATTACAGGGCATCATCCTGTTTAACAACCTTTTATCCCTGTCTGTGCAGCTGATGGTCTAAATGTGTGGAAGCACTGAAGCCTTGCACTGCTGGAGTACTCGGCAGATTTACACCATGTCTTGGTAGCAGCCCATATGATTATATTCTCCACAGTGAGGACAGTTTGTAGGGTGTGGAGTTTCTTGTTTAGGCTCCTGCCATTGAATAGTAACACCTTTAGGTTTCTTTGGGTTTTGCTATGTCAGTAGGTTTGCCAATTTAGCATTGCTAAAAAGGCTCTAAAGGGTGAATGACGTTTTAGCCAATATTCAGAAGCCGGAGGGGGGGACGACGACAAGGTGCAGTCCATTCTTTGCAGAGCAGTATGCTTTTTTTAACCATATCCTCCCCTACTGGCATATATTGAATCCCCCTGGAAAGACACCAGAAACTATGCCAATTATTGAAGTCAATCATCTTTTGTTCATACTGTGGCATCATTATTGGTGAAGATAGAATGCTTAATACAAGGCATAACCAGTCTGAAATACATGTTCAGTGAGATCAACAATGTCTGTCTTCATGTAGTAGAGGGAGGTACATCTCAGGTCATTAATACCCACATGGACTATGATAGAATCATACTGGTACCTGCGGTGCAATGACTTGAGTGTATTTGTAACTTCATGGATCCCAGTTCCAGATAAGCAGCTAACTATGATCTTTTCCTTGTTCAATCTGGTGAGCGGGGCATGTGTGTGTCGTATAACTGACTTCCCTATGGCAAGAGTCCTGGGTAATGTGTTGCTTGCCTTATGGGTTTTGCTCTTGCGGCTCCACTGAGTATAGGCAGATATATGGTGTTTGGCATTGCTTTTGATGAGTGCTTTAGAGATTGCTGAGGATACAGGCTTAGCAGGTCATTGAGGTTTGGGAAGATTTGTTTTTAGTGCCTCAGCATAAAATGATCTGTGTGTCTGGCGGACAATATCTGCAGTGGATGTAGCGACTGTGTTGTTAACAACTTTGATTATATATTGGTCAGATCACCAGACCTTTGCACATACTTATTAAGGAACATCTTGCCCACTGGAGGGCAACACAACACTATTTTGTGTGCTACATTTAAAATATTAAACAATGCACTGCACATAAATGTCATGCAACAACTAACTGCAGTTTTGTCTTTTGTGGGTGTTGATAAATGTAGGGATCAAAATACTACTACCTCTTACGCATAAAAACAACTGGACTACAAAAAACATCTGTGGATGATTAGGATGGTGCCATTGTTTTCCACGGGTTTCAATGAAACTTTTTAACAATGATGCTGCTACTTATTATCTAGTAGATATTTTATTCCTTTTATGCTCCACCTTTATTATTTTTTCATAATGATTATCTGCAATAAATAACTTGACCATTGGAGGGCAGCACAACTAGCCACTATGTTGTGTTTTTTAATGTAATCAATTGATAGATATTTTGATTCATGAATAGACATTTGTTTTTGTTACCACAGGATGTATATCTTATAAAGATTTTTTGTTGTGAATCTAGTCATCTGTACATTTTGATCACATGATCATGGGGACTGATATAAATTGTGATGTGCAGAAACGGGATCAGATAAACTGAGGAAGCAGAGTTTCTCAGTGAAATGGGTCTTTGTGGCTATTGGGATTTTCTAGTAAACATTTGGCAAACGTGTGTTGTTTTTATTTAAATTTCATACCAACAAAAATGGCGTCAACAGTTTTACTACTTAAAATTATCACTTTATGCTTGATTTGAATATTATCTGGTTCATGATTGACATCTTTTGTTCTCCACAGAAAATTGATAGGAATATGTGATCGTCCATAGCAGTGGTGACCAAGGCTATGTATTGCTCCTTCCATACTAACTACAAGGACTTTTTATTGACTAACTGGGGCATGGTGAGTAATTAATAAGCCTCAAGCTCAGAACTATGCAACAAGCTACTCAACAGAATTGTGTCAGTGGCACACAATGTAATATGCCTAAATTCTGAGTAGGATTCTACAGGCCCTAGTTTTGGGGTGTGGGTATTCTGGGGGGCTATTCTACACTACATAGGAATTTTACATTCTTCCTGGTCTGCCCCCATTTGTAACACTACCATATTGTGTTAATGCATCGTAAACTATGAACATCCACTTGACAGCTGCCTCTTACGCAGCTAACTGGAAATGCACATGGGATAGAATCTGTTATTCATGGTTCCATGGTGTCATAGAACAGAATCTGTTATTCATGGTTCTATGGTGTCACGGGATAGAATCTGCTATTCATGGTTCTCTGGTGTCACAGGATAGAATCTGTTACTCATGGTTCTATGGTGTTATGGGACAGAATCTGTTGTTCATGGATCTATGGTATCATGGGATAGAATTTGTTATTCATGGTTCTATGGTGTCATGGGATAGAATCTATTATTCATAGTTTTATGGTGTCATGGGATAGACTCTGTTATTCATGGTGCTATGGTGTCATGGGATAGAATCTGTTATTCATGCTTCTATGGTATCATGGGATAGAATCTATTATTCATGGATGTATGGTGTCACGGGATACAATCTGTTATTCATGGTTTTATGGTGTGCCCTTTCTCTTACATTATGAGCAGAGTATGACAGCAATCATGTCAGACTCCACAGAAAGCAGTCAATGCCTGCAACCAGCCATAGTTATTTCCTCTCTGAAGTGTTTACACGTCTGTTAAAATTCAGTCTAGTGAAATGCCAAATTCACTTATGGCTACCTTCCAGTTTTGTCTCCTCAGTGTTAGTCCAGATGAGAAGTTTGCTCACCAAATATCTTAGGTTCATAGGTTCATAGGTTCATAGGTTGTACTAGGCTGTCGGCCCTAGGGCCTATACAAGCCTAGCCATAACAATTCCCTAGCTATTTCTTCCCACACTATTTACTTCCCTGGATCCCTGTCTAGCAGTGCGACTGACGTGATCCCCAGGGTGAATTTCCTTTCTCCCATCCAATCATCTCCACCACATCCCACCCTATGGCTAATGTGTATAAAGGTATTGAGACTGAATGCTCCTCTCTGGGGTGGGCAGGGGGTCTGGCCCCTTACTGACAGGTAGACTGTCTGAATTACCTGGGGTGGCCCATCAGAAACTGACACAGACAGTGGAGGCTGCAGTGGAGTGAACAGTTGACAGATGTACGGCCCAGATGGATAATGTCCTGGAATGGACTGCAGAATCACCTGGCCTGCTAGCTCTTACCACTGAGACATCAGAGAAAAGTGTGGTCCACAGCATAAGCTACCCTAATCCATCTCACCCTCTGGACAGGAATAGGAGCTGACACGTCATCTGCTCATACCATACCTTATCCCTAGCTATGTGTGTTCTGTTCCTTGTGTCCCACCCCATAGCCAGTGCTTTGGGCAATTGCACTCATCATATTTTGCCTTACCTGTACTGTCCATCCTGTGCCTCCCCATCCTAGCAGGTACACTTCTACCTATGTTCATCTCAGCTGTTATATGCTTGTCTGTCTGCTGCTGTGCACTATCCTAACCCCATTTTCTACCTTACTTTTTCTTTCACCCCTCCCCTTCTTCTCTTATCTATACGTAAAGAAAACTGGGGCCCTACAAACACAAAAATGTTGCCCTTTATTTCCTTTCCTGCACACTCGGATATGCTGGCTTTTGTGTGCCCCCTCCTCTTGTTCTTTTCCTTTTTCCTAATTTCATGCACATCCATTCCTTTCCTTCTATGCATCAAACACATGTCCACACATGTGGACACCTCAAAAGTGCAGCTGCAAATGCTATATGGCTGCTTAGTTGTGTACAGTGCTTGGTGCTGTCCTGCCAAGGGATGTGGAAACTTACATGGACAAGCTGCAATAAGCAACACTTTTATATTTTTATATGCTGATCTGAGATCATGGATTGCAGCATGTGACTGTTTAATGGATTGTGTCTTGCACTTTTTATGTTTGTGTTTCACTGCATGGCTGCGTCTAGTTGCACAGTTGCTAATCAGCTCATTTACATACCCTGAAATGTAGCAAGATGCAAATAAGCTTTGCATGTCTTGATTTGGACATTTAATGTTTTATGGTACTGCTTACTTGTGCAAATGTTGCACAGAAATGCAGGGTTTCTCTATGAATCCCACACTCTATTTTTGGGACTCAGAAATGACTCAGCATTCCCAAAGAAAAATTGGTATCGACAGCAGAGTATAAATGGAAATCCTATTAAGAATCCCTAGCATACAAATACTTGGGAATTTGATTACAACCTTCATGTTTCCTTTAGCACTCTCATACATAAATGGAACAGTAAAATCTCAAGAGTGCTGCAGATGACCAAGTGATAACGAGTTTCTCGCTCATGAGAGAGTAAAACGCATCTGATCTATCCTACTACTGCAGTCATCAAAAACAGGCTTTTTGTAGGAGAAGTCAACTTATACATCCTAACTCTGTGGTCATACAACAGAGGGATAGGCGGTCTAACATAAACAGATACTCTACACTATCTACATCATAATAGGAAAAGTCTTCAGAAATACTAACACAAAGAAAATGTGACTGGAAGTTAGAAACTACTCGTCATCTATTAAGAAAGGAGTGGTGGCCTCTTCTCTTAAACACAGTCACCCTATTATTGGAGCAACCTCAGGTGGCTCTCCGTTAAACAGGGAATTATCTTCCTTCACTGCTCTCTTCTTTTTTAACATTATTCACCTAGACCTCTATAGCTCCTTAAACTCATAGTAACTGTCAAAACCTTCTGAAGAAGCCTAGTGTTATCTTTCTCTGCTTCACCTTCCCTCGAGATGCCACGTTATTCACCATCTTTCATGGTGAATGCCTCGTCTGTGACAGGATCATTTACCTGGAACTCTCTCCCGCTGAAACTAAAACTTACTGTGAACAAGACAGAAAGTGTTCCTGCTTTGATACCTTCAAATAAACAAATGATTTAAATATTTTATTCCAAGATCCACATCTGAGTAAGACTATACTCATGCTTAATACATTTTTCTTAACAGATGGTATAACATACTAATGTTAAGGTATACTTTGGGTATGGGTGGGAGGATGACATAATGGTTAAGGTGTTTACCTTGTAGACACAAGGTGCAGGGTTTGATTCTCACATGGGGTAATTGGCTAGGCTTAACATGGCCCACAAGGGCAGTTAGCCTGGTATGAACCTATGATAGTGAACCTATGATACATATCCTTTATGATGACCTAATAGCACTTGTATCAGACAAGTACTGTACTCTTACTTTAAATTACTCTGCAACTAGGTTTTTAGATGAAAAAAACACCCTTATGGTCCACCTCAAAAATAAAGTCTGTCACAGCAAATCTTGGAAATTTCACAAAACGGGTAAAAGCAATGATCAAAGCTGCAGTAATATCCTAAGAAGACTTATTCATGACTTAAGTCTGTTGTCAGTTCACTTCTGAGTCCAAAGCACACTGCATGAGTCACTCATTGAGAAACCTTAACTCCTCTGAAAATATTCAAAGCACTGTCTGGTACCACAAACCTTGGCTGCAGTGATTTAGAAGCCACTTAGCAAACCTTTTAACTATATCCAGAAACACTTCTACATTATATGTCTTAAAAGTGAAACTTTCTATATATGTGTTTGTGAATAATGAATAACGCTGCCTTTGGCTGTTGTCACTTCTGAATTATACAATGACTGGCAATTAATATTCAAAAACGAGCATGCTGATTGGCCAGCCCAACCAGCATCCCCGTTGTAAATCTGGGAATATACTAACGCAAAAAGGTCCAGTCGCCCGGACTTTTCCCATTAGTATATCTCCTGATTTTTTTACTCTGCAGAGGTAGCAACTGAAAAAGGAAGATTTCCATTGTTTTTTTTTAAGATATCTTGCTATGTTATACGAGTTGAAGAACTCGTATAACATAGCAAGATATCTTAAAAAAAACAGAGATTTTCCTTTCTCCATTACTACCTCTGCACAGCACTGATGTACTGTGTAAGCCTGGGAAAACAAGTACCTTATGTATTCGCAGTACATCAGAAATGCCCCAGGATAATGAAAACTGCAGGAAGGCAGCACGGAGGCATTATACAATGGCATTATTTAAGAAAAGTAAGTATTTTTTTTCTTAAATAATGTAATTGTATAATAGCAATAACCCATGGCTGGGTGGGGGAAATGTTGGATTTACCCATGGTTGGCTTTGTTTGGTCACTCGGGCTTCACCCTCGTGACCAACCCACATCAACCATAGGTAAATCCAGCATTACCCACACCCAGCCATGGGTTATCACTTAAGTATCCAGTAGCAATGGTATATGACAGACAAAACGAATAAAGGTCAAAGTCCACTTAGATCCAGAAAGTCACTTGCTGGGACACTCATCCATATATTTGTTAAAGCACAGAGATTTGTACCCAGTGGCCCCCCAAGAACATTAGACATGCTCTTGAAAATCTAAATCTGGGGGAAACCACAAAGGGGAATAATACTGCATCATGACTATAAATAACTGATACACTAGTTTACACAATATCATGTGATTTATTTTTAAAGTCTTTTTATTGATGTTTAAAACAACAGAGTACTTATTGAGACATGGTTTCCATTCTTTACACCTTTCATGTTTATTTTATTAATACATTTGAACAAGTTTCCAACAAGAAGAGAACCACTTAAAATTCTGGGCATACACTGTTGGAAACTCCTGGTGTTCTGGCTGGTGATTCTCAAACAATCTGGAAATATATCGCTGATTGATAAGTATATTTCTTGGCATTTTAACTCATTCACTCCAGAGCAGCTCAGAATAACAGTGCAGCCTGAGCTCATTTTCAGAAAATCCATTTGTAATACCATACAGAAAACAAATGTGCACAACTCTTTAACTATAAGAGCTAGACTAAAAATGTAAACACGAAAGTTGTTCAGCAGGCACTGACCTTTCCAACAGTGTAAATGTTGATAGTGTATATCAAAGTCATTATTAAATATTTGGCAAGGAATGTTGATATTGTGCATATTTTTTTACCTTTTTGGAAAAGCAAAGCACAATATCTTGGTCAATGTACCATGTAGACTCATGCAAAAGCAAAGCACAATGACTTGGTCAATGTACCATGTAGACTCATACAATTTGTGTTTACTTTGTTAGTATGAATGTCAGCTTTAAAATGATACCTTAACCATTACTGTGTGATGCTCCTTTACGGAGATATTCACAGAAATATGATTAATATAATATTTCTCATAATTGATAAATAAACAAAGCATAATATTTCATTACCTGTAACAGACAGAGCTTACATATCAGTGTAGAAGTTGTGCGTCTCAATGTCAGCTTCAAAATGATGCATCATTTGTGGCATCACCATGCTCCCTTGCAAAGATATGGGCATAATAATAAAAAGTATTGGAAATGTATAATTTTCATAATCCTACAAGACTAAACAAACTGTGATATCTGTACATGTGTACAATGCACAGACACAGTTCTTTTACCATGTTGTAAGGAGTAACACTGTCTTCAAAATGAGGTATTACTTGGCACAATGACATGCTCCCTTGCAAAGTTATTTACCAAAATATGAAAATAAAAAATAATTTCCATACCCTAACTCCAAAACAAACTTTGATATCTGCACATGTGTACAACATACAGGCACATTTATTTTACCATGTTGGAACCATCAATACTGTCTTCAAAATGAGGTATTACTTAGCACATTCAGATTCTCCCATGCAAAGTTATTTACCAAAATATGGAAAAAATCATAATTTCCATAACCTGAGTCCTAACAAAACTGATATCTGTACATGTGTACAGCATTCAGAACCAGTTGTTTTACCATGTAGACACATATGATTGTAAATATACACATTCTTGGTGTAGCCAACATACTGCTGAATGGGTACATGTAAAGAGAAAAAGCAAGGTAAGGACCGCCACTCCACTAATGAACCCAGGACAGGCATGGGACTTCAGTGGAAGGCAAGGCCATCTGATCTGTTCAATACATGTACTGGCTACCCACTCAGACAGCTGATACCACTAAAGTCTCATGACCTCCTTCAATGTCAGCAGTCTTTTTTACCCATGCCTTTTCTCTTTACACATGTCCATTCAGAAATGGACCTAAGGGATCAAGTTCTGTGTTACTAAGCCCTTCCTGTCATCTAAACTCTACACATGCCTGATAAAAGAAGAATAAAAAAAGAAGTATTGCAGGATGGTTACTGACATATTTGATTGTACGTGGTAGCACTCTCCTGAAACAGTTGTTCTTTCTCAGCATCTTCACCAGCTCCTTCCCACAGTTATTTGCCAAAATCAGAAAAATATCATATTTTACTCAACACAAACCATAATAGAGTTTTACTTACCCTACTGGTCCTACTTGGTCATGGGTGTTTTCCATTCTTCTGACAAGCTGCATGTTACCAATCCTGCATAGCTCTCATCACGCCATTGTGGAGGTCAGTCAAGAACAACACAATGCCCTCCTCAGTTTGGTGAGCGCCATCCCTTCTGAACAGGTGAACATCTTCTGCGGTGATGCTGTCATGGCAGATTGTAGATCCACCAACCCTGTGCATCACGCTATGCATGAACCCATTCTGTAAATGTCTGTCCTTGTGCGCTGCCCATTGACTGTTTGCTGTTTTCCATATCTATTGAGAAATTATGTCTGACCACACAAAATGACAATGTGTCCACCACGACTGCAGCTGTTCAAAAATTGCTCTGATTTGAAACCGTAGCCTTCCGATTGGTTGACTGATCACATCATTCCCTCCAATGTGCAGCACAAGGATGTCGGGTTCAGGGTATATGGAACACTTCTCTTCCATCAAGTACAGTACTCTGCTCCAATGCATACCTCTTCTTGCAATCCAGTATACCGTCACACTAGATGTGGGGAAGCTCATGTTGTAGCGGTTTTCAGTTACGGAGGCATGGCTGGCAGCCCAGTGAATGTAGGAATGGCCACATACCCTCACTGTCACTTGTCGTTTTCTTGCTCATGAAGCCATTACAGTATCAGAAGGTGGGCGAACCTGCACAGGAAGGAAAATGCAAACAGATTACAACTACTGTTTGACAGATGTATAAGGTACATAAGTGGTGATGACGCTGCAGAGGTACATACCTACCACCCATGAAAACACCAAATTACACACAATGACTGATGAGGGGGCACAGAAAGGGCACATGTAAATGGAAAAAGCAGAGTAAGGACCCCACTCCACTAATATGCCGAGGACAGGCATGGAGCTTCAGCTCTTGGGCATCTGAAGTGTCCCATACTGACTGCCCACTCAGACTGCTGGTAGCAGCAATGACTCCTGATTGCATGCAATGGTAGCACTCTGCCTTACCTCTGCCTTTTACATTTGCATGTGTCTATTCGGCAATGCCCATAAGGAGTGAAAGGGGGGAGCTAATGTAAACTCTCTTGCCCTGACCTACGCGCATTTACTACACCTGAAGGGAGGGAGACTGACTGGAGAGCTACAGCAAGACAACATGTGAAAAGACCATGACTGACCCAGGCTTTGTCTTTTTGCATGTGTCCTTTCCCGGCGGGAATCATTGCATCAGAGTGGCACCCCTTACAAGTAAAAAGTAAACAATGTAAAATATATTCTTCCACATACACACAAAATCATAAACAAAGTATAAATGTATACACCTAAGAGAGTCATTGTGTAGTATGTCATATGACCTTAGTAATTTATAAGAAAAGCATTACTGATTTTATACTCTCAACACAATACAGACATCAGACAAGGTATAATACAGACATCAGATAAGGTACCTAAAGAAATACACATGTGAGACAGTAGGTGTGTGCATGGAATGTAAACTAGCTGCTTTTTGATGTCTGAAGTAGAGGGTATGTGTGTTGCTGTGTGTGAGAAGGTCAGAAATCTCAACTGTCCAGATGAAACTTCATAGTTTTGGTCTGTTTATCACAACAATTTGTGATTTTATTACAAATCACAGGACACAAGGCACTAAATAATAACATATATATTCATATCCTTCATACAGCCTACCAGAAATTCTCTTATTCTAGTAAATGGGATGGGGGTGGACTGCAATGACTCCAAGTGGAGAAAAAGGCAAATCTGACTTGTGCATTCATCAATATGATAACTTCTACTTATGTGAATAACAGTGACAGCTGCTGACAGTTTTGCCCAAAATGTGATAATGACTCAGTGCTATATTGTAACTGCACTGTGCTAATGACATGCAAAGTTATGCATGCTCAGACACAGGTGATAATTGCCTGTTGAGTAGGCATTCATTATATTACCTTCTGCAGCTTCAGTAAAAATAGTACAACACTTACTCAGTAAAAACAGTATAACACTTATTACTGAGCCCTTCCAACCACCTATTTGTTAGCAAGGTACCAAGCAATGAGGGATGACTCATATTACAAATCTTTGTCTACATCACAAAAATGCTGTGGTCAAGTAAATTACAACATTCTCATGTGCATTTCACTTCCAAAGCACTTGGCTAGACTCACTTGGTCAGTGGACACTTTGGAAGGGCATATGCAGCAACTAGAGTGACCCCAACTGTCCCTTACAAAAGGAATACAAGTTGTAACAAACCTGCCTTATGCAGAGTGCCATAAAGCCCTTTCCCTCTATTCAGTCTCCTATGGATTGCTGAGGGATGATCTATTTATGTAAACACTTCCAAAAAAATCCTAAACCCTCTGGACTTTGTTGCATACTTGGGAGCCATACATCTGTCCTCTCATTGCTCCTTTGTATATTGTCTTTCTACTCTCTCTCTCTGTCTTGCCAATCTTTTTAATCTCTAATTCATTCTTATAGTTATTTATTTGTTTTATTTATGTTATGCTATTTTGCTTCTGTTGACCAGGCTAGGCTGACTAAGCTGAAGAACCCCATTTCAGTCGAGGCCCGGGGAGAAAGTTCCACAAATCAGCCTTTTTTTTAACAGCAGCTTATGTTCTAGACTTGACTAAAAAAACTCTACCATAGCTGATCCTTCACTTAGCACTGCACAATCCTTTTCTATGTACTCTGAAGTCAATCCCTGGTAGGGAAGGCAGTCTCTAACTTGCAGTCCAAACTTGTGCCTCTCCTCATCTCACTGTGTTTCCTTTCTGTATCCAGTTAATTGCTCCTAATACCTTGGTTCCTTTGCCAACATTCTCCAGTAAATTCTAGCCCCCTCTTTCCTGTTTTCTATGCACTCCCGTCTCCATTCCTGTGATGGCTTAATTCCGAGAATACGTTCTGCTACTTTAAGAATATAATATTCTTTATGGCTGTTGTTATCTCCTTAATCACAAATCCTACTCTCTCCTTATTTCTCAAACTTCCCCATTTCATTATCATCCATTTCCACTCTGATTTATAACCTGTTTTTGTGTATACAATTCATAACTGTGTAGCTCTAAAACATCCATTTAAATCAGGTAATCCTAAACCACCTTGTTCCATTAGGAATCAGCTTATTCCACTTAACTCTTGCCCTCTTGCCCTCCCATATCAATCTTTCAACTCTTAGTTATCATCCACAGCTTCTTCTCTCGTTGATAAAAGTATGCCTGACCTGTATGGGGACCAAAACATTTTCACTGCTTGTATCAATATCTGTAATCAAGAGCTTCTAATTTATTTAGTATTTATTTATTTGTCTTTGATGACTGGGAAAAGTCCGACTGGGCAAAACCCATTTTCTTGATTTCTACATTATAATTGTTTAAAATCACTTTTCATTTTATCCTACTCACTAGCCATCCCTTCTAAAGAAATTGCTATCTTCCATAATAACTCTTGAATAATTTTTCATTACCGTGGTGCTGCGGTAGCGTTGTCGCCTCACAGTAAGATGCTGTCTGGTTCGATTCTCAGCTAGAGCATCTTCTGCATGGAGACATGCGTGAATGGGCATACCATCGTTGAAAGTTGTGCGTCAGAGCTGGCAACTCGGTACATAAAAATCAACTGCCAATCATTAGTGGACCGGAGTTCCGCTGTGGCGACCCCTAACTGGGAAAAGCCAAAAGAGATTTCCTTAAATTCCTCTCCTACAGGTAAATCACCAGTGTCTCATTTTTACTTCCATTACCTTGCATCTTTACCTTAGTTTTTATTGTAGTGTGAGCTGAATCACACGTATGTCAAAGCTTTCAATTAAATACACATGCTGCCTTGAAATATAATTTCTATCCAGCCTAGCCCAGTTATTCTACCTTGGGGAATAATATGTAAATCCTGTCCGAGTTCCTACTATTAGATGCCGTCTTCCATACCAAATATTCTCCTATATTACTTCAAATATCTACTCTATATTTTCCTTATAGGGCCCCTAAAGCATCCTCACTATTGCAAATCAAGTTCCAGTCACTAGCCATAAATAATATTCCTTTCTAAAAGTTGATTAAATTTAGAAGTTAGAGAAATAAATGGTGAACAAGGGAGGACCAAGCACGGATCCCTGAAAACACCCCTGATCACACTGTCTGTATGAATAGGCATCACCTACATGGAAAATGTATATTCTGTCCTTGAGGCTGATAGGTATCAATCATACCACAGTGGGGTCAAATTTTAAGGCCTTTAGCTTATAAGATTCCCAGAAATAAATGAGATTGATACTTACACTTAAATTATTCATTTCTACAGTGGTTAAGAATTATATTTAAAATCTTTCTGCAAGCACAATAATTAAACTATTTTAGCCAGCTTCAGCTATATATCAACCACTACACATGTGCACATTTGCTTTACAGTTTTTTAAAAAAGTCCCATTGTTTAAAAATGAACGAGTGTAACATAATTAAAAAAAAAATTATAAATCACAATTAAATGCAGCCTTCAGTTCAAGTCCGTTAAAAAGTAACCTATCACTGGATATTGTAGTGTTGTAAAATGTTCAGAATTATCGCTCACTAATTCATTCTCGACGAGGAATACCATTTTATAAAACAGCAATACATCCAGTGGGTCTGCAAAAACACCCACCCATGCTGAATTTCAAGTTCTCAATGCCACTGCCAGTGTATCAGGTGGCACAAAAGTCTTCAAGCACACGACCCTGAGGGCACGGCTCCTGCACCAGTCTAATACTTAGGATGCAGTAAAAGTTAGGAAAACACAACTCTGTTCGTCCGCAAGCTTTTCTTCTAAACTTCAGATCAGCCACGACCCCGGCCCCCCAACCAATCAGTCATCTCAAAGCACGCTGCATCTCATGCATCTTCTTTGGTTTGGTTTCGGCCTTTTCTGTAAAGCAGCCTTTATTGTGGTCTCGAAGACCTGCAGGACACCTTCTCTGGTTTTGGCTGAGCACTCTGCGTAGTCATATGCCCCGATTCTCTGCGCCATGGCTTTACCGTCTTCGCTCCGCACTGGGTACTGTTTACTTTTCGCCAGGTCAACGCAAAGTTTTTCATCATTCTTCAAGTCCTTATTAGGCACCAGCACAACAGGCACGCAAGGGAAAAAGTGGCATCCAAATCACAGAGACATTCTCCAAGGAGTTTGGACCACCCACTGAAAAACACATTAGGACAACATCAGTGTCTGGGTAGGATAATGGGTGAAGGTAGTTGTAATCCTCCTGCCCTGCAGTTTCCCAAAGGGCCAGTTCAACTCGCCACCCTTCAACTTCAATGTCTGTCACATAGGTCTCAAACACATTTGGCACATAAAACTCGGGGAACATGTCCTTGCTGAAAGTGATGAGGAGGCACGACTTCCTACACGTGCCATCCCTGACTACAACCAGCTTCTTCCTCATGGTAACAGCCCCAGACATAGTCATATTCTGGTATCCTTGTCCTTTTGTACACTGTATGGAACACATTCACCTCTTTAGTGGGTCACTGTTTTGTTCTTGACAGAGTAAACAAAATTGACAAAATTTTATGCCAGCCGGCATCAGCTGTTCTCTCTGAGCTGAAATGAAGCTAATTGGGGTGGGCTCACTGATTAGGACATTGGCAACCATGCTGAAACAAATCAGCTGCTTAACTTCAACTTCAGAAGATGCTTAGGACATTAGCTGCTGCTTTAACACTATTAAATATATACTCTCTGCTTACAATACAGACAATGCATTTCAATGATGTGACACATTTCAAACAAGAGGAGGAGTTACCCAACAGTACTGTCATTAAATATACATATACATTTCCTGTTGTAAGCTGTAGTAATTCGCAATGGACACTTTGATGGACAATGTTCAGCAAAAGTGATTCACAGCTAGTTTACAAACTATGAACTACGAACTACGAGACCAGCTGTAAGCCTTCCTCGAATGTCTCTTCTCTCTTTTAAAAATTGAATGTAAAAATATTTAAGCAAAAAGAGCCTCCGTTTTCACATTCAGACCCTACTACACATTTCAACTTGTAGTACTATGTTCCCGCACTCCAAACTAAACTAATCATTGCTACATGTTTCAGTTTACTTATGCATGTAGAGCTATCCATAACAGTTTTTGGGTTGTGCTTTAAAGTAGTAAGGGTTAAACACAAATTTGGATAGCTCTACATGCCTAACACTTACTACTTTACAGCAAAACCCCAAAACTGTTATTGTTGAAACTTTTTTTTACTGCTATTCTGTACAATGAGCACTTACCTTGATGGAAGGAAGATCTCCCTTGCAGCTGTATGCCACTTACCTTTCAGGGTTTCTCACAGATGTACTCTCAGTTAGGGGGTGAATTACCGGTGGTCTCCAGAAATGGTGCACAGAAATGTTCATTTACTGTAGACAGAAGAATTCAGTAGCAATAAAGCAGATGACAAAAAGGGAATTGCTACTGGAGGATGCTCTATTTATTATAACACAACAAAGAAAAGGTCAGGGGGTAGAGGTGGCAACATGGATTGCAGGAATCTGATTGGCTGCCACCACTCGCTTCCTGCAACACATAAAGAATCAGCTTGCTGTGATCACAAGCAGATACACAGTGCATGGCTAGCCGATTTTCTCGTAAATTTTAAATATAAACATAATGTTAATCCACACTGAAAATTAAGTTGAGAAGGTACCTGACAAAGTTCATGTACTTTTTCAACTTCATTTGTAACAGTGCAGCTAAAACTTTACAAAGTTAATGGCGCTTGTGGAAGGCACTCGGCTGGAACAGCATACTTTTTCATGCGTCTCAGAGAGCACTCGGGTGTAAACACAAAGGCACCCTCAGAAGCTACTTGGGGTTAATGAGTTAACCTTTCAGAGTTCTACATTGTCTTAATTTTGCCTGACTGAATTATTGTTTGCCTGAGTGAATTATTTTATATATTTTCTTTCATTGTTTTATGTTTCTCATCTGTCCTAAAACTGTTTTTTCCCCTCCCTCCCACCTTATTCTTGTAGAGTTGTTATAGTTGGTGGCTTTGCAGTTGCCCGCCCCTGCTGTAAATTTGATCTGAGACACCCCTCCTAGTCTGGTGTTCACTTTACTTAATACAGAGAGAACATTTGAGAAGGCCAACCCACTTAGGTTCTTAACCTCTGCTCCTCCTTCCTCTCTCCTTGTACTTTACTTAAAAAAAAAAAAAAAAAAAAAATGCACTTTATTTTGTTTTTGCCTCTTCTTAAAAGTACTCAATTGTATTTATTCTGCTGCATTTATTACTGCTTGGTAGTAGCCTGATTAAATTGTAACTGCTATTCTAAGCCTTTCGGTTTAAGCACTTGGGCTTCAGACCAGTTGTTTTACATTAAGGTTTGCGGTCTGCACTGTTGTGGCAGGACAGATAGCTTACATCCATCTAAATTGGGAATTGCTGATTGAAGGCTCAGTGTCTGTTATTCTAAAAGTGTATTAGTTCTGGTTTAAGCACTTGGGCTTCAGGCCAGTTATTTTACATTAAGAAGGTTTGTGGTATTGTGGGAGGAGAGTTTAGATTCTGCCCTTCTGAGCTGGGAATTTCTGGTTAAAGGATTATTGTGCCTGCTTATCTGAACTATTTCTTTCAGAAATTGGTGTGCCTTGTTTGCTGTAGCATAGACTAGATTCAGGCATGCTGAATCTAGCTTTGTTTGTATAACTTGAGCACTAATCCAGGCCATCTTTTTTGAAGAAGGTTCCCCTGCACCCTAGTGGCAAAAGTGTGCAGTTAGAACTTTGTCTGATTGAAGATTGCTGGAACAGAGCTCAGTTTTGAGCTTTTTTACTGGTTAATTGGGTGATTTGTTTAAATCAGTTTGCTTGTTTTCTATTGTTATATAAAAATGCACTTTATTCATCTGCTTTTACTGTATTTGTGTTTCTTCCTACTTTATTGCATTTATTCTGCTGCATTTATTACTGCTTGTTAGTAGCCTGATTAAATTGTAACTGTTATTCTAAGCCTTTGGTTGAAGCACTTGGGCTTCAGACCAGTTGTTTTACATTAAGAAGGTTTGTGGTCTGCACTGTTGTGGCAGGACACGTAGCTTACATCCTGCTAAGTTGGGAGTTGCTGATTGAAGGCTCAGTGTCTGTTATTCTAAGAGTGTATTAGTTCTGGTTTAAGCACTTGGGCTTCGGGCCAGTTATTTTACATTAAAAAGGTGTGGTCTGCACTCTTGTGGGAGGAGAGGGTAGATTCTGCCCTTCTGAGCTGGGAGTTTCTGGTTAAAGGCTTATTGTGCCTCTTTATTTGAACTGTTTCTTCCTGAAATTGGTACGTCCTGTTTGCTGTAGCATAGACTAAATTCAGACCTGCTGAATCTAGCTTTGTTTGTATAACCTGAGCAATAATCCAGACCATCTTTTTTTGGAGAAGGTTCCCCTGCACCCTAGTGGCAGGAGTGTGCAGCTAGAACTTGTCTGATCGAAGACTGCTGGAAAGGGACTCAGTTTTTAGCTTTTTATTGGTTAATTTGTTTAAATCAGTTTGCTCATTTGCTACTGTTATATTAAAAAAAATACACTTTATGCATTGCCACTTAGCTAGGGTTAAATTCCTGGTGCCATAAAGTCTGATCTTCAAATTTTCCCTTAGAACTAGCCAGTTTTTTAGTTTTGGCACTCAAATCTGTTTCTTTGAGATCAGCACTTGTTCAGAACTCGTTGTAAGCACTAAATAAGCTACAAATTACTACAACATTCTACTTTCCTCACTTGTCTAGAGGAAAACTGTTTTTAGTACTTAATAAATAAGCACCTATCCAGGCATGTCTAAGGGTCAGCTTCCTGTGTTTTCTCCTGTCTACCTGATGAGTCTGGGCATCTTGGGGCAATGCAGCAATTGCCTCATGCACACAGACAACCCTCTCCTCCTACCACCCAACACAACAACCTGTGAGGGATGCACTTATATAGCCAAACTGGAAGCAAAGCTCTCTTCATTCAAGACTGGACTAGACAGTCAAGAGGAGAAGGTAAACACTTGAACCACACCACACTCATCACATAGTCCCTCAAAACCTACACCACCAAAACACACACATAGCAACACAAAACACACACCTACATTCACAGAGGCTCTCAATAAAAATCTGCTCAAGCAACAGAGACCTCCAAAGCAGAAACGTATGCAACCTCCACCCCCCAACACAACCCAAATGACACATAGTCCACAAACTCAGTGTGCCACTCAACCACAGCTCATAAGGCATAACAACATACCCAACACTCTAGTCATAGGTGACTCTATAGTCAGGCACACTGATGTTCCACTCACCAGGCTAAAAATGGAGAAAGTTGCTGTCAGGATCCGCCACATATGCACACACTCAGGTCACTCCACAACAAGTACAAATATGACTCTGTCATTGTCTATGTTGGTGTGAATGACCTGAGACGTACCTCCCTGGACTACATGAAAACAGACATGGAGGAGCTCTCCGATTTTGTTGCCCAGGCAGGTATGACCCTAGCCCTGAGTAGCATCCTGCCATCACCCAGAATGAGTAAAGAATGATAACACAGTACAAGGACAAAATGATTGACTTCAACAATTGGCTAAGCTTCTGGTGTCATTCTAAGGGGATCCAGTATCTGCCTGGGATGACATGATCGACAGACCACGATGCTTTGCCAGAGATGGCCTGCACCTTTTGACCTTGGGATTCCAGATACTGGCTAAGGCTCTTGCCACCCCTATAGTGCCTTTTTCAGGCAAGGTTCAAATGACAAATTCACCACCATAACAGGTACAAGCAAGCAAAATCTGAGGGTAATGCTACTCAATGCTAGAAGTCTAAACATTAAAATGCATTCACTCGAGGCACTCCTTAAAATAGAGAACATCGACATCTGTGCAGTGACAGAGACCTGGTTCAAGGCTCCAGAGAGCACCCCTGCATTATCAGGCATTAATTCATACCACACCTTTATGCCACCTGACCTGGACCGAAACACTAAAGGTGGAGGCATGTCCATATTCATTAAGGATATCCACACCTCCAGGCTAGTTGCTCAGCATAATGCATCTGAGATTATCCAAGTGCAACTAACTCTGGGCAAGACCGCAATCCAAATTGTAACTTGCTACAGATCCCTCACCACGCCCCAGGATTCCCACTCCTCATGTCTTGATACACTGGAAAATATTAGGGTACAACCCAACACCCTAATAATGGGTGATTTCAACTACCCTACCATTAAGTGGGAAAACTACTCATGTACCAACTCTTTTGCTCAATGTTTTCTGGAATTCATAAATTCCAACACCTTGGATCAACTTATCCACACCCCCACCAGGGGCAGCAATATCCTAGACCTGGTCATTACCAACATGGGCGACCAGAGGTCAATTCCTTGTTGGTCAGATCCGACCACAAGCTAATCAGCCTAGACATCCACATCCTGCCCCCACCCCCCATTAGGGAAACCACCATAAAACATTTCTCCAAAGCCAACTTCACGCTTCTTAAGACAGAAGTGGCAAACTTAATGACACCCATGCAGACGGACAATAGAGGTATGACTGCTGAATCCTACACAAATGCACTTTATAAGCACTTACATGAGTGCATGGATCATGCTGTCCCTAACAGAACCAAGATGCTATCCTCCAAAAAAGAAAGCCAATTTGGTGGTCCCCTGCCATAAACAAACTCTACAACAGAAGAAAGAAACTGTTGCAAAAAAAGAGTAAAATCCCATGACTGAAAGAACTCCCTGGTCAGCCTCAGTAAGAAGATGAGATCCCTCATAAAATCCTCCAAAGCTAGTTATGAAAACAAAATCGCCACTGATTCTAAAGACAACCACAAAGCATTCTATAGCTATGTCAAGAATCTCACTGGCAACACCTAGATCTGCTCTGAGTTACAGCACAATGGCACTAAATATAAAGAACCAACTGATATTGCCAACATCCTGGCAGATAGGTTCAGTGCTAACTTTACCCCCCCCCACCCCCTAAAGGGCCCATCTTTATACTGGAAGAATGCAAAGTTCCTGTAATCACGGCTGAACAGGTGAAACCCACACTCTCCAAAGCCAAGAACACAGCATCCATGGGACCTGACAACATCCCAGGCTGTGTTCTACATGAACTACAGAATGAACTGTCACCCCACCTAAGCACCATGTTCAATCATAGCCTCACCTCAGGCTTTGTGCCCACTGAATGGCGCACAGCGACGGTTATCCCACTCCACAAAGGGGGAGCCACCACAGACCCCGGGAACTACCGCCCCATTAGCCTAACGAGCCTGGTCTGCAAGGCTATGGAACATATTTATTTATTTAACATTTGTTGACCGGGAAAGTCCGACTAGGTTCCACAGATCCTGTTTTCAGCGGAGGCCCGGGGAGAAATCCTCCAGAAGCATGTCTTTAGATATCATCATGGAACTTATAAACAAAGACATTGGTAATCTCCAAACTCTGGACCCCACCCAGTTCAGGTTTGTAAAAGGCAGAGCATGTCTCCTAAACCTGATTGACTTCTTTGAAGCAGTCACCAAAGCCGTAGACGAGGTTAAGGTGGTTCACACAGCCTATCTAGATCTCGCCAAGGCTTTTGACACCATCCCCCACTCTGGAATTATAGATAAACTCACTAAACTAGGTATAAATCCCTATGTCACAAGATGGGTTGCCAACTGGCTCACTGACAGAACCCACACTGTGAAAGTAGCAGACTCCAAATGTGACTTCAGACCAGTGACAAGTGGAGTACCACAGGGTTCATTCCTGGGCTTGTCCCCTGTAGAAACGTAGTAGAAAGTGTGTTTGTTAGTTAGGTGTTGTTGTAGGTGGAGGTTATATTATTTACTTGTGCAATGCAATTTTCAATGTTATGAAGCACACTTTCAATATTCTGAGTTTTCATTGTTTTGGGTTTTCAGTGTTTTGAATTTTCAATGTTATGGCCTCAATGTTATGAAATTCAATGTTATGAAGTAGACTCCTTTCTGATGCACAAAGTGTGTGCATGAGAGAAAGAGTGAGATTGTTCGAACACTGGCTTTAGCAGTCAAGAGATTTGTATATCTCTTGACCTCTTATTTCAAGAAATGTGGATAAAGCCTAAATAAAGAGAGGAACAAAGGCTCAAAAATAGAAAATGATTTTAATTATCGCTCTTATAAAATTACAAAGTTGCTTAAATAACAGGATTTGTGTTAGCATGAATTTTCTGAAGGAAATAAAAGTCTGAGAGTCGAATCTATGTCATTATTTAGTGACATCAATCCCAATGACAGGGAACAAACCACACATTTTAGGAGTAAGGGACCAAAAATGAAGTAAATATCTGGATATTTTTTTAAATATTATATTTTAGATGTAAAGTCCTTCCTCTAATGCCATTTACATATACTGCAGCAATTTTGAAGCATTAGGTGGATGAACTACTTTACATCAAAAATATATAAAAATATAGTAATAAAAAATAAGTAAGTAAAACACAACAATTTTATGGACAGCCCATTCTCTTTAAGAGCAATAATGCCCTCCAGGCTATATATTATTGTGGAAATAATGCCCCTCCATGGGTGTAGAGGCCCTCCACCTGCTGCTTCAGGCCTCAGAACACCCCTGGGTGGGCATTATTTCCCCAATAACACACACTCTGTTGGGCAATAGTGCTTACTTATGTACTACAGTTAATATCTCTAGCTAACTATACATCAAGGCCAAAATCACTAGACCACTTAGGAAGGCATTATTTATTTCTTGTGTCCTATATTCCTCATAAGTGCTTCCTCTTCAACAACTGTCATTAATGACATTCCACCTGAATCTTTTGCCACCTGGATCGTTTGCCAGTTTTCCTAATTTAACAGTGCTTTTCTCTCTCTCTCTCTCTTTATCTTTATTTCTATTTCACGATCTCTCTCTCTCTCTCTCTCTCTCTTTCTTACTCTCTGAGTCACTTTCTTTCTAGCTCTACTAACTTATTTATTTAGCCTTCACCAAAGTTTAAATACGGGACAATATTATACTTCATAAAACAAAGCCTCAGATGGTTTATTTTCCTCAATGTAGGTTTATATTACAGAACTCAAGATACTGTTAAAAAAGCCTCCTTTCCCTCAGACTGGAGTTATTATTTTTAGTAGTTCTATTTTTAAGTCTCCTGGTGGTGGTGTAAAGTACATACTTCTGCACACAAGTGCACATCTTGTATGAAACAGACAGTTGATACAAATTCACCTATTGTTTCAGGACTAGCGGGCCACAGGTGTGATTATCACAAGTGAGGTCTATTTACTCATGACCCGTGTCAGAATCAGCACAGTGTTAAACAGTACAAGCATCAATGATTGATCACAGAGCAGAGAGACACTATTATATCTATCACTGAAATGTAGATGTTATTTGACGTTCGGCACTTTATAAACAGTATAACATTGACCATTACCTTTCAATCACAAACAAAAGCTGTACTTATATACAGCTGCCAGATAATAGCAGTTTAATAAGCTTGATTTTTAGCAGTTTTTTTTCCTACTGAAGTTAAAAAAAATACATAGTTGACTCTGACCTGTCTGGGAAAGTTGTCTGTTATTTACAAACATGTCCTTAGATGCATATTTGGGAGCAGTCTCCCTGGCACTGATTACTTCAATAGCACCTAAAAAAAAAAAAAAAAAACAGTCCACTAGACTGTCTTGAAACCATAAGCAGAGAACTCCAGCACAATACATTCTGTGTGATTATTCAGAGACTAAACTTAATATAAGTATTGCAATTCCTTTATTACAATGAATGCTAACAATCTTTTAGGAAAGAAGCTTAACATCTGAATACAGTTTTCCAGCTCGCCAGACTACACTAATGTGTGCATAAATCAGCTGGCAGCATGCAATGGGTCACCATCTGTGTTACAAAAGCATTCATCCCGAAATCCACAGATAACACGACTCTGGCAATGTGTTCCTGCTAATGGCTAAATCTTTACTAAATCAACAGTCATAAGGGCACACTGTCTTATGGTTTACTTGTTTATGAAAAAGGTAATGAACTAAATGATTCAGAGTTTTTTTTTTTTTTGAGGAGTAACACAGGAAATGGAATAAATACCATACATATAATACACAGAAATCACAGCAAATGTTCAGAACATGTGACACGTTAAAATGTTCAGTCAATCAAATCAGTCACTTCTAAGCAAGGACAACCTAATGGGTTATAATGCCAGGTACCTCCTCCTTTTGTATTTCTTGGTATATGTATGTTGATCTTATAGGCTTTTAAAATTCATGAAATCCTTGTCCATATCCAAGTTTCAAGGGCCCACTATGCTTTCACAGAACCATGTCTCTCCTGCCGCTTTTACACTCTGATCCCTTCATTATATGTTTGCCCTGCTTCCATGGCCTCATATCTGATGTTATCAGCACACTTGAGACAGATGAACAGCAAACTCTCTCCAGAAGCTCAGACATGACAGTTTACATAATAATTCCTGAAAAGTACATGCAGACAGAATAGTTTCTATTACTAATCAAGAATATAACACAAAAGACAATGAAAAAGTGGGGCTAGTACAGACAAATTAGGTTAGCAGTGACACCACAAGAAGGTGGGGCTAGAACTAAGGAAACAGGACCATACCTCTCAATCTCTTAGCTCTAGAAGTCTGGAGAAAGTGTAAAATAATTTATTTAATTTTTTTTATTTAACATTTTGTTGACCGGGAATGTCCGACTAGGTTCCACAGAGCCTGTTTTCAGCGGAGGCCCGGGGAGAAATGCTCCAGATGTGGTGACAAAGGCTCAAAAATAGGGACAGGTTTTAAATATTCCTCTTATAAACTTAGAAAGTTGCTAGAACAACAGGGCATGTTTTATCATGCATTTTCCAAAGGATATGAAGTCTGAAAATCAAATGTATGTCATTATTGAATGACTTCAATCCTAAGTTAAGAAAACTACAAATTTTATGAAGAACAGACCAAAAATATGAGGCAAAAATCTGGACAGTTGAGAGGTATGATACAGGCCACCACCTATGGCGGCACAAAGTGAGAGGGTCTAACACTGAAAAAAGATGGTATCCTCTAGCACTGAGGAAGTGAAGTAACGTCCAAAGCAGGACAAAGGTGAAAAGGCTAGTACTAAGGAATCCAGGAAACAGGGCACCATCCAAGGCATTTTTGTTGTTGCATTTCTTGTTGTTTTTAAGTGGGTAAAAGACACTAAATACTGCTACCTGTTTTCAGAGGTGATATAGGAGTTCAGATTTTTTATGACTCTCGAAGAGCTGCAGTATATAAGTAGAAGACATTATGGAAATCAAATTCAGGTCAACGTGATGTAGCTCATTAACAGATTGCTGCCTTAGCCTTTGTGTTGTACTGCTTGCCAGGAGAGGAAAGAACTAGAATCAACTATGTAAAACAACATCCATAAAATTATAATGGGGACAAGGGAATGCAGGATGGGGTACAGGTTGGAGCAATGCTGATAATGCTTATCCATGGAAGAGCAAAGCAGACAGTAGTAAAGCTGCACAAATTATTTAAACCAGAAAATAACAGCAGATACTGGAAATGAAACAAAATCTTCTATGACAGGAAAAAGGGTGAGGCCTAGAACTTAGGAATCAGGCAGAGTACCATCCAAAATAAGGCAAAGGAGGGGTAGCAGATAATGAAACAGAATGTCATCCTTGAAATGATAAACAGAGACAAGATGCAAAATCTGAAGGTAATGCTACTCAATGCTAGAAGTCTAAGCCTCAAAATGCACTCTCTCGAGGCACTTCTAAAAATGGAGAACATCGATATCTGTGCACTAACTGAGACCTGGTTCAAGGCTCTAGAGATCACCCCCTGCAATACCAGTCTACAACTCTTACCACACTTTTCAGCCAACAAACTAAGACCGAAACACCTCCAGGCTAGTTGCCCAACACAATGCATCTGAAATTCTCCAGGTGCAACTAACACTAGGTAAGACTGCAATCCAAATTGTAGCTTGCTACAGATCCCCCACCATGCCCCAAGATTCTCACTACACATTTCTAAACATACTGGAAACTATTAAGACACAACCAAACACCCTAATACTGGGTGATTTCAACTACCCTGCCATTAACTGGGAAAACTACTCGGGTACCAACACCTTTTCCCAACGGTTCTTGGAATTCATAAATTCCAATGCTAATCCATTGCCCCACCAGGGGCTCCAATATCCTAGACCTGGTCATTACCAACATGGGAGATAGATGCTCCACACTAGTGGTCACCCCCTCATTGGTCAGGTCTGACCATAAGCAAATCACCCTTGACATCCACATCCCACCCCCACCACCCAGTAAGGAAACCTCCGTAAAAATTTCTCCAAAGCCAACTTCATGCTACTCAAGTCTGAAGTGACAGACTTCATGACACCCATGCAGATGGGAGCTGAAAGTTCAACTGCTGAATCCTACACTACGACACTGTATGAGCACATCCACTCATGCATGAATCGTGCCTTCCCAAACAGAATCAAGACACTCTTCTCCAAACAAAGGAAGCCAATCTGGTGGACCCTGCCATAAACAAACTATACAACAGAAGAAAGAAACTGTTGCAGAAAAGAGGAAAATCCCAGGATGCAAAAAACTCCCTTACCAGCCTCAGTAAGAAGCTGAGATCCCTCAAAATCCTCCAAAGCTAGTTACGAAAATAAAATTGCCAAAGATTCCAAAGACAACCACAAGGCATTCTGTAGTTATGTCAAGAATCTAAATGGCAATGCTCAGATATGCTCTGAGCTACAGCAGAATGGCATTAAGTATACTGATCCCAAGGATATTGCCAATATCCTGGCAGATCGATTTAGTGCCAACTTCACCCCCTCACCCCCTAAAGGGCCCATCTCAATACCAAAAGATTGCCAAATTCCGGTAGTCACGGCCACACAGGTAGAAACCACACTCTCCAAAGCTAAGAATACAGCATCCATGGGACCAGATGACATCCCGGGCTGTGTACTACATGAACTACAAAATGAACTGGCACCTCACCTAAGTGTCATGTTTAATCATAGCCTCACCTCAGGCTTCGTGCCCATTGAGTGGCACACAGCTACAGTTATCCCACTCCAAAAGGGGGGAATCCACCTTGGATCCTGGGAATTACCATCCCATCAGTCTGACGAGCCTGATCTGCAAGGCATGGAAGGCATTATCATGGAACTTATAAACAAAGACATTGGCAACCTTCAAACACTGGACCCCACCCAGTTTGGGTTCGTGAAGGGTCGATCTTGTCTCCTGAACCTGATTGACTTCTTCGAATCAGTCTCCAGAGCTGTGGACGAGGGTAAAGCGGTTCACACAGCCTATCTGGACCTCGCCAAAGCCTTCGACATCATCCCCCACTCTGGAATCATAGATAAACTTACTAAGCTGGGAATAAATCCCTACGTCACTCGATGGGCTGCCAACTCGCTTACTGACAGAACCCAGACTGTAAAAGTAGCCGACTCCAAATCCAGCTCCAGACAAGTGGAGTACCTCAGGGTTCAGTCCTGGGACTGCTCTTGTTTGGCATTTACTTCTCTGAAGTACAGGCCAACACTAAGGGACTCTGGCTTACAAAGTTTGCAGATGACTGCAAACTGAGAGCCATTACTGAATCCCAAAATGATGTGGATATTCTACAAAAGGGCCTTACAGAAACAGATGCTTGGTGCCAGAGCCATGGGCTCAAGCTTAATGCCAAGAAATGTATAGTTATCTCCTTTGGGAAAAAAACATGTACACATGAATTACCACATAGGTGGCAGTACACTAAACACCGAAAGTGTGATGAGAGACTTAAGGACACAGGTGGACAGTGGTCTCATCTTCGATAACCACATTACCACAACAGTCAGGAAATCCTTCTATGTGGCACACCTCATCACTAAGGGTTTTTCATCAAGAAAAAAGGAGGTCACTGTCCCACTGTACTCATCCCCCATTAGACTCATTATAGAGTACAACGCCCCATTTGGTATGTACCTCAAAAGACATGTGCAATAGCTGGAAAGGCCACAGAAATACCTCACTAAAAGAATCACAGGCCTAAAGCAGATGCCCTATGCTGACCGTCTAAAAAACTCCAGCTATACTCTGTGGCATATCTACTCAGAGGTGATCTCTGCTTAACATACAAGGCCATGTCAAACCCTGAGCTGTTGGACATGCTCCACTTAAAGAAATCCCAATCCTTCAGAGCCACACGCTCCAGGGATCTAAACCTTGCCATCACAATGAACAAAACATGCTGGAGGGATAGGCTCCTGACCCAGAGACTCCCCATACTCTGGAATAGACTGCCCATACATGTCAAGCAGAGCACCTTCTTGGCCCTCTTCAAAAGGAACCTTGACGATTGGATGGGAGATAGAAAATTCACCCCCAGGGATCACGTCAGTTGCCCTGCTAAACAGGGCTCCAGGGAAGTAAATATTGTGGGAAGAAATATCCAGGGAATTGTTATGGCTAGGCTTGTATAGGCCCTAGGGCTGATAGCCTAGTATTGAGGAAATAGGACACCCCAATGAAACAGTTATGGGGACACTGTAGTACTGAAGAAATAAGATACTAGCCAAAGCACAGCACTGGGAGGGGAAATTGAAGGAGGTTAGTATTGAGGAAACAGAATGCCATCTAAGGTAAAACAAAATGGGGAAAAAGAATGCGACAAAAATGGGACAAAGGGCTATAGTACTATAGACATAAGATACCTAGAGACAAGATCTGTGGTAAAGATACCAACTATGCCTGTGAACTTGCCTATCTCATGTTTTTTCATATATGCTCTGTAAATAACTTACCTGTAATTATGTCTACATTGTTATATTTTTGACTGACTACCTTGGAGCTTTTCTCCCGGGCCTCAGCTGAAAATGGACATGTTTCCAGTCGGACTATCCCGGTCAACAAATGTAAAATAAAATAAATACATTTTGGCAGAGGAATTGTAAGTACTACCAAGAAAAATGAACAAGATCTAATACAAAGTAAATAAGGCAAAGTTAGTCCTGAAGAAATAATATACTTAGGGTGGCAGGAAATGGGAATATGAGCAGAAGGTATGAAAGAAACAATCTATCATCAATAACAGAAAAAGTGTGTCTAGTATACAGGAGACAGCACATCAACTACAGCAGTGTAAAAGGGGTTACAAATGTGGAAATAATGTGTACTATGCAGCAGGAAGAGGGCAGAATAAAGGAAATCATGTCCTATCTAAGATAGGACAAAACAGAGTAGCTAAGTCTGACAGAAAAGGGCATGACTCATGGCAAGGCCAAGAGGGGCTGGTAATCAGGAAGTATTGTGGTATCCATGGCAGAACTAAAGGAGTGGGCAATAGTGAGGAAATAACTGGTTCTGTTATGAACATGACAATAATGGGCACTAAAGAAAATGCCAGAAACATCCACAGACAAGACATTTGGAAAGATGGTGTGGGAACTCTGAAAAAGAGAGAAAAGTCTTCAAATGCGGGATACCTTTGTTAAAAAGGTAGCAGTAGTACAGTGAGGTGCTGGGGAGGATGGTGTCTGCCGAATGCCACTGCTGGGGGAATCAGAGTAAATCCTCAGGATTGTAGCGGCAGCTGCATAAGAAAGAAATATTCATACTATATACTCTCTAGGATGAATGACTCAGCTGTGAATGAGCTAGTGATACGTAGGAAGGTCTGCAAAACTAGGGAGGGACTGTGAACAGATAGCACATATGGTAACATTCTTTGAGGTACAGATATTCCATGACCAAGCTAAGGAGCGGCCCACTAACAGAAATTAACATCTGATCCTCCAAAGTGCAACACTGCAAACACAACAAAGCAAAAGCTACCGGTTACATACAAATAACAGAGCAGCTTGAAATACATGTTCTTAAGATGAAAAAGCCTTCTGTACCCTGACACAAGCCCCCCCACCCTCCTGAACCCATAAATATATAGCAACTCCATGGTCACACATTTGGAAAAGGTATAAAAACTAGGATAGATAGTAAGCTGCAACCTTGAGCAAACACTTTCTCATGTTAAAAGAAGAAAACAAGTGCATTTTGAAGTCTTGTGTCCAAGGAAAACACATGCTTACTGGTGAGGCCCTGCACCATGGGTTTTAACACACTGCTAGATAATTAACAAGTGAAGAGGTCTGGGTATTGTCATTACTTGAAAGAGAACTCCATTTGGAAAGTTGCAGATCTCTACTGGCATGACAGCTGGCATTTCTTCAGACATTAAACCAAGATCAGAAAAGGATGATTACAATCAGAAATGTAAAAGATGTATACTGTTTATTTAATTTCAATGTTCTCTGTCATACTAAGGTTTCTTAGCAGTCTTTCTCAGCCCAGCACTTGCTCAAAACTCATAGCAAGCACTAATAAACCCTAGCACTAGACACCCCCATACTATCCAGAATGACAAGGCTCTCTATTCATCCCTACCAGCCAACAGTTCACTTTACCTATCCAGGCATGACCAAAGGGCAGTGTCAGGTGTACTCTCCAGTCCAACTGGTGAATCTGGGCATTTTGAGGCAATGTTACAACTGCCTCATGTACACAGGCAACCCTCTCCTCTTACCACCAAACACTAATACATGCGAGAGAACACCACCAGTCTCACATAGACCTATTAAACCAGCACCGGCAAAAAACACACATAAATACACGTAAACATACTCGGAGGGACTAAATAAAAATCTGCAAAAGCAAAAGAGACCTCCAAAGCAGACATCCAAGCAACCTCCACCCTCCCAACACAAACCATGAAACACATACTTCACAAAATCAGTGTGCCAAGCAATCACAGCCCGTAAGGCAAAATAACATACCCAACACACTAGTAGTAGGTGACTCTATAGTCAGGCACACTGACGTCCCACTCACTAGGCTGAACAAGGAGAAGGTTACTGTTAGCTGCCTGTCAGGTGCCAGGATCCACCACATAACACAAGCACTCAGGTCACTCCAGGACAAGTACAAATATGACTCTATCATTGTCCATGTTGATGTGAATGACCTGAGATGTACCTCCCTGGACTTCATGAAAAGAGACATGGAAGAGCTCTCTGATCACGTAGCCCAGGCCGGAATGACCCTGACCCTGAGTAGCATCCTGCTCTCACCAAGAATGACACCACAGTATAAAGAAAAAAAATGATCAATTTCAACAATTGGCTAAGCTTCTGGTGTCATTCAAAGGGGATCCAGGGTCTGTCCACCTGGAATGACATGCTCGACAAGCCACACTGCTTCGCAAGAGACAGCTTGCACTTGTCACCCTTAGGCTTTCGAATACTGGCCAAGGCTCTTGCCACCCCCATAGTGCCTTTTTTTAGGCAAGGCTCAAAAGACAAACCCACTGCCATAAATAGCACAAGTAACCAAAACTGAGGGTAATGCTACTCAATGCCAGAAGTCTAAACCTCAAAATGCACGCACTCGAGGCACTCCTCAGTACAGAGAAATTTGATATCTGTGCAGTAACAGAAACCTGGTTTAAGGCTCCAGAGAGCACCCCAGCACTACCAGGCTACAACTCATACCATACATTTTGGCCACAGAACCCAGACCGAAATGCAAAAGGCGGGGGTGTATCCATATTCGTCAAGGATACCCACACCTCCAGGTTAGTGGCACAGCACGATGCTTCAGAGATCATCCATGTGCAACTAATACTGGGCAAAACTGCAATTCAAATTGTAGCTTGCTACAGATCACCCACCATGTCCCAGGACCCCCATTCCGCATTTCTGGAAACACTGGAAAATATGAAGGTCCTACCTAACACCCTAATATTGGGTGATTTCAATTACCCAAACATTAACTGGGAGAACTACTCAAGTACTAACTCCCTTGCCCAACATTTCTTAGAATTTATAAACTCAAAATGCCCTGGATCAACTGGTCAACACCCCCACCAGAGGTGACAACATATTGGAGCTGGTCATCACCAACATGGGCAACCGGTGTTTCACACTGGAGGTCAATCACTTGCTGGTTAGATCTGACCATAAACTAATCACTCTGGATATCCACATTCAGCCCCCACCCCCGGTCAAGGAAACCACCGTGAAAAACTTTTCAAAAACAAACTTCGCATTACTTAAGACCAAGGTGGAAAGTTTCAAAGCCCCTATGCTAAAGGATAAGGCTATCCAAACAGCAGAATCCTCTACTAATGCACTGTATGAGCACCTACAAGAATGTATGGATCGTGCTATCCCAAGCAAAACCAAGACTCACTCCTCCAAGAAAAGGAAACCAGTCTGGTGGACCCCATGCCATAAATAAGCTATACAATAGAAGGAGGAAACTAGTACAGAAAAGAGTAAAATCCCAAGATGGGAAGACATCCCTGATCAGTATCAGCAAGAAACTACGATCCCTCCTAAAATCCTTCAAGGCTAGCTTCGAAAGAAAAATTGCCAAGGACTCCAAAGATAACCACAAGGCATACTTTAGCTATGTCAAGAATCTAAGTGGCAACTCTCAGATCTGCTCTGAGTTAGTGCAGAATGGCACAAAATACACTGAACCGACTGATATTGCCAAAATCCTGGCAGACAGGTTCAGTGCAAACTTCACCCCCCCCTCACCCCCAAAAGGGCCCACAACCATACCAGAAGAATGTACAGCCCCTGAAATCACAGACACACAGGTTTCCAAAGCCAAAAACACAGCATCAATGGGACCAGACAGTGTCCCAGGCTGTGTCTTACACGAGCTCGAAAATGAACTAACCCCCTCACCTAAACACACTGTTCAAACTCAGCCTCTCCACAGGCTACATAGCCACAGAGTGGCGCACAGCAATGGTTATCCTGCTCCACAAAGGTCGAGCCACAACAGACCCTGGGAACTATCGCCCTATAAACCTGACTAGCCTGGTCTGCAAGGTTATGGAATGCATCATCATGGAACTCATTAACAGAGACATTGGGAACCTCCAAACACTGGACCCTACCCAGTTTGGCTTTGTCAAGGGCAGATCATGTCTCCTAAACCTGGAGGACTTCTTTGAGGCAGTTACCATGGCTATATACAAGGGAAAGGTGGTCCACACAGCCTACCTAGACCTCGCAAAGGCCTTCGACACCATTCCCCATTCTGCTATTATTAACAAGCTCACCAGCCTGAACATAAACCCCTATGTCATGAGATGGGTTGACAACTGGCTCACGGACAGAACCCACATGGTAAGAGTTGCAGGATCTAGGTCCAGCTCTAAACTGGTTACAAGTGGCAGCCCCCAGGGCTCAGTCCTGGGAACCCTCCTGTTCGGTATATACTTCTCTTAGGTACAGGCAAGCACAGGAGGACTATGGCTGACCAAGTTGCCAGACTACTGCAAACTAGGGGCTATAATTGACTCTCTGGCTGTCACAGACATCCTCCAAAAGGGTCTCACTGAGACGGATACCTGGAGTAAAAATCATGGGCTCAAGCTAAATGCAGAAAAGTGCATAGTCATCCCCTTTGGAAAAAACAAAGTTCCCACGAATTACTACGTAGGTGGCAGTCCCCTAAATACGGAAGATGTAATAAGGGATCTGGGGACCCAAGTGGATAGTAATCTCTCCTTTGATAATCACATTGCCCAAGTGGTTAGAAAATCCTTCTATGTGGCCCACCTAATCACAAAAGGGTTCACATTTAGAACAAAAGAGGTTATTGTACCCCTCTACTCATCATTCATCAGATCCATCATAGAGTACAATGCCCCATTTGGGATGTACCATACAAGACACCTGCAACAGCTGGAAAGACCACAGAAGTGCCTCACCAAGAGGATTACTGGCCTCAAACAGATGCCCTATGCAGCTCGACTGAAGAAAATCCAGCTGCACTCGGTTGCATACCGCCTGCTCAGAGGTGATCTCTGCCTGACATACAAGGCCATGTTCAACTCAGAATTGATGGACATGCTCCACCTAAAGAAAACCAAATCTCCTCGAGCCACATGCTCTTGGGATCTAAACCTCACCACAACAATAAATAGGACATGCTGGAGGGACAAATTCCTGTCCCAGAGACTTCCCATGCTTTGGAACAAGATTCCAATCGACATTAGGCAGAGCCCCTCACTAACACTCTTCAAGAGCAACCTTGACGAGTGGATGGGAAACAGAAAGTTTTCCCCTGGGATCACCTCAGTGGATCTGCTGGATGGAAGCACAGGGAACTAATCTAAGGGGGTGGCGAAAGCCAACACATTCTGGCTAGGCTTATAAACGCCTTCGGGCAGATAGGTTCATAGGTAGGTACTAGGCTATTACTAACTTTCATTTTGCTCTACCGTAAAAATGCCCTGCTGGGTGTGGGCACAGTAATGTGATTTTGCTTTTTAGTTGAGTTTTCTCTTTCTGATAATGCTCTCTGTGTATTATGCTACATTTTTTGCATTTACTTAGAATGGTAGCCCTGAAGTGCTTACTCTGAGAATATCTAGACAGAGATGCAAAAGTTTTCTTTCAATGTTACACTCTGTTTTTCTTCAGCAGCAAAACAGTGCTTTAATTAGAGCTTTTCAAAAATAAAATCAGGAATTAACTACCTTCTCATGCAGTCTGTTTCTGTCACTGGCTCACTAAGTATCACATTTCTTCATTCTAAGACAATAAAGTACAAAAAGATCTGTGAATTTCTAAAGGCTCAGTAGGTTAATGGCCCCAGAGGAGGAAATGAAGACAATTGCAAATGACATTACACAGTACAAGAGATATAAATTCCTGGAGACTTAATAAGTTTATGACTTTAGTTGACGGGAAGGAATGAAGAGCTAAAATGGTTTTCTATAAGGGCTTTTCCTCATTTATAACCTTAAAATGTGATGAGTAAGATGATATAACAGTCAGAGAGTCAAATTTCTAAACAAAGTATTATACCATTTCCTTAGTAAGTTATACAAAACCGTGCAGCAAAGTGTGTTGCTATGGCACAGAAAACTGGGCAGTGAAGGCACAGCAGCTATAAGGCTTGAAGGGACACAGATGAAGTGCCTGAGATGGGTAGTAGGTTGCCTACTGTGGGAGAAAGAAAGAAATGGAGACATTACAGCAGATGACCAAGAAACCCTTGAAAAGGGACGTTTGTGTCCAGTGGGCTTACCAAGTTCACAAATGTATAAAGAACATAAATAATGCTAATTACTGAGAAGATCAGTGTGGAGTCTGCATGTCCTCCCCGCGGTTGGGTAGCGTTCGAAAGACATGCATGTAAATGGGCGTGCCTTCACTGAAGGTTGGGCATCGAGCTGGCACCTCAGCATTTCATAAAAATCTACTGCCAATCATTAGCAGGCCGGAGTTCCGCTGTGGCGACCCCTTACCGGGAAAAAGCCGAAAGACCAACAACAACTGAGAAGATCAATGGAAGCAGATTATATTGGTTTCATCACACATGCAGGAAAGCAAAAGAAAATTTTATAACACAGATTTGGGAGAGACAGGAAGAAAGCAAGTGGTAGAAGAAGTCGTCTGGCCAACAGACTGGTGGATTGTGTGACAGAAGACCTGATGCAGGCAGGCAGGCACAACTGTCAAAGATGGTAGGAGAGTGGTTCCGAACAGAAAGAACTGCCATCAGTTTACATGATATCCCAATTTTAAGTAAAAGCTAGGGGGATGATGTTTATGATGATATCATGACGTTTCATCCAAATTCAGCAAGGTGTGCATGATTGCTTTGGAGTCAAAAGAAGCTCTGTGGACATAATGGGTACAGAGGAAGCCCTTTAGATCATCCTAGGATTCAGGAATAGCAGCAGAATCTGTACAGGGTTCTATATAGAACTCTTCGTAATGATAACTGTAACATGCGAAGGATGGTATCTTTTGAATGGCACAGAAAAAGGAGATATTCCTACTAGTTATATTTAATAAGTCAGATGTCGGAATATCTTTGCTGCAGTCATATCTAAGATCAGGATATTTCCTAATACCCTACAAAGAGTGACTTCAGGCAGCTTATACTAGATTAAAAGAGAGGATCTTGGATCTGGAAGAGTGCAGTCTTTTGGGGGACAACTGATAAATCAGATGATATGGTTTACAGTCAATTTAACTACAAAGTTGAGCTGATCAAAAGTGAAAGTTTTAAGCTTCCAGTAAGATGGTGTACTGACTCAAGAATGAATAAGCAGCAAGGTAGGAAGGTAGTTAGAAATAATTGAGGAAATATATAAAATCTGCCATCACAGAAATGTTTCCATTAAAAAAAAAATCTGCAAATAAGGAGAAAATCATGGTGTTTTTTTTTAACTGAGATGACATAAAAGTTAGGAAGTGCATACAATGTGATTCTTTTCTTTGGCAGTTCTTTGCTCCTGCTATCAACCAACAACTCTTCCTGCCCGGACAGCCCATTCTTACCACAATCACTCCAGCAAGGGCTGACCAGGAGTGGCCATCATTTAGATTACCATTGGGGTGACTTGTATTTCTTTTCTCTCGGGCCCTAATTTGTACACACTTGGCTAGGCGCTGGGGAGAAGCATGCAACGGGCTGTCCATGCATAACATCCCATCACTTCTGTAAGGGACATTTGGTCTAAATGGAGTTGTCCCACCCCTCAGATGGGTCGTATCTCCAGTCTCCACCAGAGAAATCATACAGCTCAGTGTACCCCTGGCTGCATGCCCACCCCCCCCATGGAAAGATGAGTGAGTCATGCCTTTTCAGTTCTTCCCCTGCCTGCCTGTCTTCTCCAGGGTAAGGGCCACTAGTCAAACCCCTGCTTCCTGGTTTGCAGTAAGTGCTCCATCTCTCTGTGGCATGGAGCCAGGCAGCAAACAACCTGTACCATAAGGAAACATTGAAGGAACTCATAAAAAATGACAGGCAGTCAAAAAGTGACGGCCGAAAGTGAGGAAAGTAGCTAATGTCAATCAACAAGGAAGAGGTAAAAGCCACCTGTAGATACATAAGAAAGCAAAGACAGACAAAAAGGAGGGGCAATGAATCTTAAAGACGATATACAGGGGAGAAAAGGTTGACAAAAAAGTAGGGCTAAAGAAGAAATATTTTGCACACTATTCATAAATGAATAGAGGAGATTAGTTTACTGTTCACTCTGTAGTTGCTTAAACATGTGTGGAACAGCTGTAGGTGGTACAACCAAGAACAACAACACAATATAGCTTTGTAACCATGTAGTAGCCTGTATTACAAAGATGCTTTGCATATCAGCTCCGCTGAAGATCTGCCATGGCCTTCTAACATTCATAAACAGTAGTATGTTTTTACAGCAACTCCTCACCAATTGCAAACTGAATTTTAAATTGTATTAATTTAAGCAATTTTGTAAAGGCATACTTTATACAATATTCCTGCAGTGATACCACCCAGTTTATGAATGTGAATGTGCACAATACCATAAGGCCTTCCACAGCTCCAGTGATATTACTGGTTTGAATCTTGCGGAAATAATTTGTTGAGTCAGATTGACATAATAACATTTCTAAGGACTCTGGTGAGATATGCAGTGCAATTCTACAAATCAGTGTGTGTGTAAGGTGGATAAAATCAAACCATACCTATGTAGTATACTATTAAACTTACTTCAGTATGTCCAGAACCACTGAATTTAATTTTCAGATTATGTCAAAATCCTTGCTAAATAAATGCTGCCATTTTTATATATATTAAATTACCTCTTTTTATAATCTAACCTTTTCTTTATTAGAACATTATATATTGCAACATTTCTCTTCTTCCTGTGTTACGTTCTTTTAAAGTCACCTTTATACCACTCAACTGCACAGATTTTCACAGAAGGTCAAGATTTTTGCCAGATATCTTTGGTCTGTTTTTCATAAAATTATGTTTTTCTAGTAAATAAATGGTAAATCATTCCAGATTGAAGTTAGAAAATAATTACATACATTTGAGTTTCAGACTTTCAGAAAATTCATGCTAATGCAAAAGTTGTTATTCTATCAAATTTCTAAGTTTGTAAGAGCAATATTTAAAAATTGTCCCTACTTTTGGGCCTTTGTCCCACTTTTATTTATGGCTTTGTGTAGATTTCTTGCTCTAAGAGGTTGAGAGGTATGATCGATCTTCATTGCTGTTCTGCCTTTCATGCTATGAAAAATAATTATACACACAAGGAAATGAAAACTGGTTACTTAAAGTTTAATATTTAAAATTCAGTTTTATACTCTAAACAGAAACATTTTGAAACATAGTTTCCCAAACATTCCATTTCTGTATAGCTCATGATATCACATTGCACCATAACTTATGCTGTCCCTTAATAATGTAGGTTGTTCTTACACTCTCACTGACATTCTGGTAAGACATTGGAAATGATCAGGCTTATTATCATCTTGAATGTGTTGCTCATCTGAGCAGTCATAACCAGGATAGTTATCTTAAATCTGTTCTTTGCTGAGTAGCACAGCAGTTTGCACTTTACTGTGCTCAGTTCCCAAGATACCAGCTGGGAAGTCCTCTTTGATGGTGTCTATGCATCCTCCCTGTGCCCACCTGTTTTTTTTCTACTGGGTGCTCCAGCTTCCCCTGTATCCCTAGACATGTCATAGGTAAAACTGCATATCTGTAAAGTACATGTATGTTTTGAGTATGCATGTGTGTACGTGTCTTGTAACAGACTGGCATACTATCCAGGATTAGTTTCTCTGCATTGCATTCAGTGTATAGCAGGACAGGCTCCTACTCCCTTCTGACCCTGAAACTGATAAAGTGTCTATTAGACAATGAACGAATGATCTATAACAAAATATTAAAAACCAGTCTCTCAATATAATGTGTCTGTTATTTAAGACTGTAGCCATGAAACTATTTATGTCCTTCATCATATATGGGAAATAACTACGAATTTTTTGTCTGCGATGTTTCATTAGTACTGTGTGTGTTCTGCTCCAAAGTTATATCCTTTTATTTTGAAAAATCCATGGATAGAAGTCCACAGAACTGCACTAAAACTTAAAAGTTTACTTACTCAAAGAAACTAGTGCTTTGGCACAACTGCCTTCAAGATTTCTAAGCGCAAACAAGAATTACCCTATTTAAGGAAGATTTGATAAACACTGATGAATGAGAAAATTAAATGTTCAAACCACTCACAAAACCAGAAACCCTAATGAGACATTCTTGCAGAAAAAGTTTCAATAAATATTTCAAATTCAATTTGGAGGCTCTATAATGAAGGTATAATTTTTGATGTTTTTAAATAATATTTTGAATATGAATAACACATTTTAGTTGATAATCTATCATGACTCTTAGCAGTTTGATATGGGGGGGGGGTGGTTTCCAGCTGAAACTTTTTGTTGGTAACAGTTGTGAAATTAGACTTATAATCTGCTTGAAACTTAGATGTAAGGATCATTTGTTTTGTTTTGTTAGGATTTAGGAGTAGTTGGGAGTGTGTGACCCACGTCTCAATGGAGGAAAAATAATCTGGGATGACAAGTGTACAGTGTGGATAAAGAGGCAGAGTGAACTAGAGTAGCATCATTAGCATATGGGATCACAGTGGCATGAGATGAGAAACTATTTATGAAGAGATTAAATTGAAGGAGTCCAAGCATAGAACCTTGTGGTACAACAGAAGGAAGAGATGGAAAACCATTTAATTGCTGTGAGTAATTAGAGAGATAAATAGAAAACAAATTAAGGGCTGATGTGGACAGTCCTAGTGAGGAAAGTATGTGCCATACAGTATCAAAAGACTTAGACAGACCCATGAAGATGGAGGAGATAAATTAGTTTTTATTTCTTAACTGAAGGATAATGTTAAAGATGGCGTTAAGGTATGACAGCAAGGCTATGGTACGGTCAAAGAACATACTGAGTGAAGGAGATTGTTGGACAGGAGAAGCTGAAGAATCTGATTTTGAAAGTGTTTTTCAAGAATTTTCAAAAAAGGAGATCAGATAGCACTGGGTCAGAAGTTAGACATGTAAGTAGAGCGTCCTCCTTTGTGAAGGGGGAAGATATACGATTGTTTCCACAGTGTAGGGACAGTGGCTTTGATAATGGAGCTATTGTTGAGTACTGATATAGCATACAGGAGTGGTTTAGCAGCAGCCTTTAGTTACTTAGACAGTAAATAACCTGGGACTTGAGTAGAGGGTTTGAGCTTGCCAAGAAGTTTTTTGCACAGCATGCATATATTGAAGTTCCAACATTGCCTGCTTGCCCCGTAACATATATAAAATAAGTGTAACAGATAATGGAATTAAAATAAAACTTTTTTTAAGTATGTTGTTAAAATCTTGGGCTGCAATATGAAGTCTTAAGTATATGGTATACTTTTGTTGGTCTGATTTTAAAAGAAATGCAGAATTTGCTGTGAGATTACAACTTTTTGAACATTTTGGTACAGTAGAATGTCAAGCTATGCTTTCACTTTGGTTGGGGCAGCTGCAGCATTTCTCTCAGTATTAGGATATAAATATTTTACAAAACAGACAGATATGATAGAACTGTCAGTTAAGAAATTTGAAAAACTGCATGACAAATTAAATCATACACATGCCTATTAAAGTAGGACTTCTGATACTATTTCAGAGTCACCATGCTGATCTTTATAAGAGAATTTGAATAGATTCAGAGGGGCTAAGGAAGCTCTGTCTTTCAGTTAGATGAGAAAAACATAAAAGACGGGTAGAGAAAGATGATTATAGAGAGAAACCTTTGCAGGAATCAGATAAAGTTTGCTATCTAGTGATAAGAAAATCTATTAACTCAGTAGAGATGCGCAATTTCTGCAAATAATAACATTTTGAGCAAGGGCAGAGATGTGGTAAAGGAAGAAAGCATAGAAATAAATAAATATAAAACCTGAACTTGAAGAAAACAGTTATGGCAACAACAAAATGCAAGTACTGTAAAGTATTATCAATGATAAAATAGCATGCTGTACCACACTGCTGAGATGACAATTTATTTCTCCTTTGCAGATTGGGTTAGCCACATTAGATAAGTGGCCTTTGTTCAGGGGAGACCCAAGGTGGCAATTCTACTACTGGCCGGGGTATCAGGGAACTTCTTTTCAATAGGTATCCTGAGGTCTTTTACATGTACCTGAGCTACCACCATCTCAAGATGATGTGATTTTGGTTTAATGTCTCATTTGAAGGACAGCACACTCAAGAGTGTAGCATACTCATAATACTGCACTGCAGTGTTTGCAAGCCAATTACCTAGAGTGGGAACAGAACCCACAGCCTTCTGGTTTTCCAGCACCAGAGGTGAGTGTGTTAGCTGTTGTGCCACTAACATTGTACAAGGTGAAATATAAACTTAAAAAAACAAAAAAAAAACAAAATCATTGCATGTTGAGGCTTTACAGTACAAGCACTTAGTTAAGCAGCTGTTTCAGCGGGCAGGTTATAGGGAAAACTGCATCAATTTAAGCACATATGGCGTGATCTTTAAAAATACAAAACTTCCCAATAATAACTGGGTGAGTGAAATAAGTGGCCACTTATGGGGAGACAAAATGGTGGAGATTAGCAGGAATATGGTAGCAGACTTCTTATAGTATACAAATGGAAATGTAAACTCGCAGTCTCACAATTAGTGCTTGCTACAGCAAGGGTGAAGGGAAAAGGTGTAAAAGCAGTGCCTTGATACAGAATTGCAAGATATTACTTAGGTGATGTCTGTATTTTGTTATTATTTTGAGGTTTCCTTTTTTCATAATATTTATGCTTTTACTCTTACACTTTCTGCTTTCACTTCTAATAGTTTAAAAGAAAAAGCGTTGCCCAGTAATCAATGAAAAGCCACATCTTCATGAAACAGTGCTCTCCATGTACCCTATCTGACATGCACCATTATATCATTTGTGTTATTAAACTATTGATTAATACATGCATAATTACATTTTTTTGCTAGTTATTCTAATGTTGTGTAATGTGCATTTATCCTCTCGATCTGCTGTTATTCTGCCTTTCTGAATTTATACATTTAAGTAGTATATTTCCTTTAGGCTCATTTTTTTAGCTTGCTCATTTATAGCATAATATGTGTCTGTACTGGTAGCAAATGCTTCAGATATTTTTGTGTTTCATATTGTATCAATGAAATACTTTTATTGTGACATTTACGGTTATGATTTGTGTAACAACATAAATGTGAAGCCATAATACCCAGTTTGACTATGGTGGGCTTAGATGATGACTATTTATATCATTATCAAAATAAGGAAAACTTAGTATTTGAAGAGACATTCTGTAATTATTTTCTACTATCCATTCTCCATCTTATTTGCTATGTGATTTACAGTTGTGTTGATTGCCTTTCTATGAATTAAAAGAAGTTTCTTTCAACTTTTATATCTGACAGTTAATGCAGAAGCGTAAGGTTATGAGCTGGTAGCAGGCTGCTTCCTGTAATGCAGGGTTTGGTTCACTCAGCTACCATATACCTACTGTGTGGGTCTTAGCAAGTCACTTAACCAGACAGTGCTCTGGAAGAGTTAAGAAGTTGGGAAGGGTTCCTGAATGGCCTTCCAGTGAGCATGACTAGTAACTATCTATGAAGTTATTATTAGTTTTTCACTTATCTGTTTGAGTCTGGGTAACAGCAGTTGATTCTATCCTTTTTTTCTAAATGTTTATCCTTCTATATCTACCAGCCTTCAGCCATCTTTCCATATATTCTCAATCCTATTTGCTCGCTCATTACAACAGATCATTAGCAGGGATGACAACGAACTAGTGTGGATTGCCATCCAGATAAACAAAGCAGTTGTTTGACCCCTTCAACTGCATGTGCACCTGGGCAACCCTACAGGTTATATGGCACCTTCATTTCAATGGTGTGAGGGCCTGGCTTCATCCCTTCAAAATTAGGGCCTCCAATATTTACAAGAAAACCCTCAGTGTCCCTAGGGTGGAGAGCTACCTAACAGCCTCTTTATCCAAAATCCTCATCAGCAACAGTTACTATTTTGGTCCTAACCCCATACTTGTGGTTGTTGAGATGCACACTCACATAACTGCAAGGGTCTCTAGGCCTTCCCTCAAGGTGTGCATGTTCCCATGCATGTGAAGGCTTGGTGATACCAAACAGACATCCTGATCCCTAGAACTGTGTGCAGGCACATCGCTCAACTGCCTTTGATTTTGCCTCATATATTTGTCTTTCCCCCATAAAAGTTTGGATTTTCTAGTAGTTCAGTGAAGAGTACAGTCACTCACTAATGCCAGACATTAGAGTTTCATACTTCTTATTACTCAGAAAATGCATGTTGGGAAGGGGGCGTGGCAAAGATGGTGAGCAGTTAACAGCACTGATTTTTAGCTCTGCTTCATTTTAACAACTCTGACAGGATTTTTACTAAAATAACTCAAGCAGAACATTTCAAAACTTGATAGATTCATAGTTGAACATATGTTGAAAGATTTACTACAAAAATAACAAGTTTGAAACTTTTTAATTGCTTTTTCTTGCCAAGAAAACTAGAAAGAACTAATGGTCTCAGAATGAGCCACTAACTCCCGTGTACAGGACGGTACTATGAAAAAGACAAAGGCTATACTATGTAACATCACTGAGTTATCTGTAACGACAGATAAATTAGAAAGCAAAATGGACAATTTTAAAGAGGAATGTAAAAAATAAGTTGAAATGCTGAATAAATCTCTTAAATGACAATCACAAATCTCAATTATAGAACAGGCAATGTCTGATTTTGATGGAAAATTACTTGAAAATGAGAATAATACTAAATTTCTTCTGAAACAAAACAACTTACTCCAGGATAAAACAGAAGACTTAGACAACATATCTAGAAGGAATAACATCAGAATTTACAGGATTCCTGAAAAAGAAGAGGGAGACAGTATGATTCAATTCTTTAATACCTGGCTGCCTGAACCTGCCTGAAGTTTTTTTCTTTGTAATTGAAAGGGCACATAGATTACTTTCTAAGTCATCTTAAAAAAAAAAAAAAACACTTTCACCAAGGTCAGTCATCATAATATTTTTCTCAAGTCAAGATAAGGATGTAGTCTTAAAATATGTACAAGGATGAACAAGAATGACACACAAAAAAAGAGTAGAAAAGACGAAAAAAGATTTGCCAAGACTGGAGAAATAATTTTCTAAAACATACCAGTTTAAAATCAATGAAAAAATTCTAAAGCATTGTTCTTGGAAAATAATAACCCAGAAAAAGAATACATAATTGAAAAACAATAATAACAAAAGTAGAAAGGGACCTAGAGCATTCACAGCAGGTGATTAAAAACCTAGGCAAACAAAGTGATAAGTAAGGAAGGACAGCCAATGAGATGCTGGGACACAAAGGAGAAGTAAAAAACAAAACAAAAGAAGTCACAGTCCCCCTGTGTAAAGAGCTGGTGGGACTTCTGTGCAGGACTATGTACAGATCTTGACACCTCATCTTCATAGGACATAGTAAAGACAAAATTTACTGAAAGGATGACAAGAGAATTAATGCATGGCCTTCACTACAAGCTATATAAAAATCTATCACCAGAGTTTCATACATAGTCCTGAAGGAGGGACATAGAGTGGAATACAGTATCTCAAAAATAATCTACAGAGTGGGTAGCTTATTTCATTTAAAAAACGGTTGCAGGAGAGCAAGAGGTCAGTAGTGGAAGATACAAGTTACAGCTTAAGGCACATTCTATCTTGCATAAAAAAAGGTGGTAGCTAACTGGACTGTAAAATATTTCTGGAATGCATGGGACAGATGACAGTTTTTAAATAATGTAAAGAAAAAGCAAACATAAGCTGGTGTTTAAGTAGAATCTGCAAGTATCCCAGTATATAGGGGTTGTGTGCACTGGGTGAGTCAAGCAGTTTTTATGTTCCATCAGAATCCATGTTCCTGTATAATATGTTCTTCATGGCCTGACAGGGAAGCAACTACTGGGGAAAAGGACATCATCCAGGACAGAACATGTGGAGGGGTGGACTATTGCTTATATTGATAGATTTTCCAATGGCAGTACAAAGGCAGGAAAGGCTAATACTCAGAGAAAAAGAAATTCCATCCATGACGGGACAAAGCTGGGTTATTACAAAGGAAACACGACCTCATCCATGGTAGGACAGTGGGATCAGTATGCATTTCACATATAGGGGTGGGGATAGTACTTGGAAAAATAAGGTCAACATGGCAGTACAAAAGAAAAAGATTCCTACTGAGATGTGATACAGAATCAGAATTGCCTAGACATAGTAAGGCCTTGCTGAGTTTAATTCTGGTGACTGCCAAACAAGCAATTACTAGAACATGGAAAGCAAAGTCTAAACCAGCTGTACTAAAGTACTGAATATAGTAACAGAGATAAAAGAACTGAAAGTGGGATCATTAGAAAAAAGGGTAAAAAATGTAAATTGTGGGAACAACACGTGCAAAATAATGTTTTGGAGGAGGAATAAGGTTTAAGGGAAGGCAGGGACTGAATGAGCTATGTAACTGTCAAATGTCAATGACTGTATAGAAGAATATATGTGATGTATAATGTTTGCAACTGAAAATAAGTCAATATTGTTTGCTTTAATTACATAAATGTATGATCACCTGTGTCATAAGGATAATTCAATAAATATGTTTCTTATTAAAAAAGAAAAAAAAAACTTTGGACAGGTCAGCTGCTACTTAGGAAATGAAACTCTTAACGAAACTGCAAGAGGACCTCAGGAGGAGAGCTGTTTACCAATCTGAACTTCTGCATTGTACCTCTCAACCTCTTAGAACAATAATTCTGGACAACCCCAACAATAATGGGGGCACAGAGGCCAAAAAAAATCAGCAAGAGATTTTACATTTTACTCTTGTGAAATTAGAAAGTTGCCAGAACAACAGGTTTCGCATTAGCATGCATTTTTGTAGGGTATGAAAAAATCTAATATCTGCCACTATTTAGTGACTTCAGTCCTTAGTGAATTGCTGGAAAACTGTAGCTTCTGTCCAGCAGGAACACATCAAAAATATGGGGCACAAATCAGGATATTTTGTTAAATTCTGGACAGCTGAAATGTACATTCTAGATTTATGTGCATTAGTGTGTGAATGCTTGTGAAGTGTATCTGTGTGGATCTGTTATGTGTTTGTTTCCCTGATTAATGTGTAACAATAAATTATGTGGATGCCGTAGCTCCTGCATTTAATTTTGCACACGCTGACTATAGGTCACAGGACAGAATACATAGCTGTGAATGATAGAGTCTATCAGGGTGATAATACTGACTAAATGAACGTTCTGACAATTTTATACATATGCTGTCTAATTCTGAGCAAGTTTCTTTTTTTTAACAATTTTATTGATTTTAAAGAAGTAAATATAAACAATTACATGTTCTTTTAACATAAGGATATTTCAATTCAAAAAGTGTTCGCATAAGCATTCACATAACAAGTGAAATTACTAAAACTATATATAAAAAACATCCATTGAATATCATTAAGTTGCCTAGCATTTGATTATTCCATATATACAACACGTAGAGAGGTTGAAATTTGATTTATATGATATCATTGTAATCTATTTTCAACAAATTCGGTAGATTAACCCATATATGATAGTTATAAGCTTTTCTAGGTGTTCTAGATATCATAGTTGCAATCTGCAATTGACAAACTTCCATTAGAATTTTCTTAAAATCATTATAGGAAGGAGGGAATTCAGATATCCAGTTTCTTGTTATAGTTTTCCTGGCTACTGCCATTATTGCCCAAAGTAAGGAATGTTTAACTTTTTTTACACAACCAGGTATGGGTGTATTGAAGAGTACTAATGATTTGGTCAAAATAAAATTATCTGTGAATATTGCTTGTAGGAGTTCTTTAATGTTTTCTCAAAATGCACTTAAACCAGGGCAGTCATAAAACATAAGGTTCCAGTCCATGTTTGTGTTAGACTTACATCTGTTGCAAATATTTAGTTTACCATTAATTTTGTTCATTAGTTGAGGAGTGTAGAAAGATCTATATAAAAATCTCCAGGAATATATTTTCCATTTAAGTGAAAGTGTTATTTTCCCTGCAGAGTCTAATATATTTGTTTTATCTAGATCCCTTGGAAGTGTGTTATTAACTGTATAAAATGGTTCCAGAAATTAGCAGGACAACAATATGTTTCTTCTCTGAAAAGTCTGTATATAAATGCCATGTTGTCTGAATAAGTTTGTTTATGTTGAATAACTGAATTAAAGAAATCTAGCAGTATACTAGTGACCTGTTTATTAGCAGAACTGATCAGGTTCACCTTATTTTGTAAGAATAGTCTGAGGGATTGTATGTTAAGCCATAGGGAGTTGTCTAACTGATATTCACTTATTATCTGATCTACATCCTTCACCCTATCATCTGTAATAAGTTGAAACCAATACAAAAGACATTTTTGTTTAAGCAAGGTAATTTTATCTATTTCTGAGGATTGTAAGGATTCTTGAGTAAAGACTATCGGGAAAATTATAAAAAAAAGGTTCTTGTACTTAGTGTGTTTAAATATAAAGTTTCTAAAATTTATTAGTATGTTGTGTAAGTAGCTAAATGAATGTTTGGGTATGATGTGTAACATGAAGTAATCTTTAAGTATCCATAATATTGGGTTATTTATAAATTCTAATTTGTATGGCTGTGGTTTCGATATTAATAGCATAGCTGAGTATTCCCAGAATATTTTCCATTTGGCTTGATATGGTGTATCTAAATGTTGTGCTATGGACCTAATAATAGCTGCATTAGAATAAAGGTTCAAATCAGGAAAGGCTATGCCCCCTTTGTTCCAACTATGAAGTTGATGTTTAAGTGCTATTCTAGGTTTCCTGGGAAATCAAAAAAACTTTAATAACAGAGAATTGATCTTATTAATGAAAATTTTGCTGGGAAGTATTAAAATAGATTATATAATTTAGAGAATTTTAGGAAGGATTATCATTTTAATGATAGTTAACCTTTCTTCAGTTGTAAATATAATTGTATTCCATTTTGTTAACAGAGTTTGAATATTTACATAACATCTGTTATAATTTAGTTTTGTGATTAATTTAAAATCTTTAGCAAGAATGATGCCTAAATATGTAATTTGATCTGTGATGTATTTGTTAGTGTCTTTGTTAATGTTTCTCTTATTATTGTTTAAATAGATAGGTAGGATCTTAGTTGTATTATCATTGAATGTCAGTCCAGATATAAATTGAAATGTGTTAACAGCTTCAAATAAGGTTGTTATGTAGGAATTATCTCCTTTAGTAGTGATGAGCACATCATCAGCAAATAACTGAATTTTACAAGTTATTTCGTCACTAATTTCCAAACCTCCTATGTTTTTATTTCCTCTTATATCGTTAGCCCATGGTTCCATTATGAGAGTAAACAATAAGGGAGATAAGGGACAGTCTTGTTTTGTTCCTTTAGTGATGGATATTTCAGTCGATGTGCATGATCCAATTTTGATATAAGCCAGAGTGCCTTTATAAAGATGTAATAGTAAATTAATAAAATTATCTGAAAAGTTTAAACATTGTAATAATGTGAATAGATAACCCCAATGTATTGAATTGAATGCTGAGTTAATGTCAAGACTAACCAGAGACAATTTTTTTTCCTTTCTGTGTGAATAATCAATTAAAATAAGAGACCATTTGATGTTATCATATGTACTTCTATTAGTTACAAAACCTGTTTGGTCATCATTAATTAACTGGGGTAAAAATTTTTTTAGTCTATCAGCATAGATGTTCAAAAACATTTTGTAATCAATATTTAAAAGAGTTATGGGCCTATATGAAGTACATAATTTAGGGTCCTTACTAGATTTAAGAATGGGCGAAATAAAAGTATATTTCCAGGAAAGGGGCAAAATAATGTCATTCTGGGCTTTATGGAATACATTATGTAGTAAAGAAATAGCTGTTTAGGCATGAATTTATACAATTCAGGTATGATGCCATCATTGCCTGGTGCTTTGTTCTGTTTAAGTTTGTTAATTTGAGTTTGTATGTCCAGTAAAGATATCTGTTTATCTATGATTTCTGACTGTTTGTTGAGTGTGACATACAGGTTTTTTTAATGTATTGTTTTATCTTATCTAATGGTTGAATGATCTGAGATGTTTGATTTATTGTGTGAAAATGATGTCTAAATTCATCAATTATGTCATGTATATTATAAACCTTTTTCTTTTTTCTAAACAAATATATTTCTTTAATATGATTATGTTTATTGATTCTTTTTGTTTTATTTGCAAGATTAGTTAAATGTTTCGGGTTTATTGACTAGGCTAGGAATTTAAATTTCTCTAAGGAAATCATAGTCTTATGATGTAAGATTGCACTATATTCTTCCTTAGTTTTATTTATTTCATCTCTAATAGTTTTAGATGCCGACTTGTCATTAATTTTAAGATGTAATCTATCTAATTTGTATTGTATTTTTTTTAAGTCTTCGTCCCAGGACTTCCTTTTGTTATAATACCATTTATTTATTTGTCTGTATAAGTAAGCTTTTAATGCATCCCATACATAAATGTCATGAGAGTTGGATGCTTGATTGAATTTTATAACATTTTGTGTTTCTTCTTCAAAAAATGTTTGAAATTCTTTTAATTGAGTTATATATGCAGGTATTCTTCTTATATGAGTCATTGGGGTGTCATTATAGGTTCATAGGTTCATAGGTTCATACTAGGTTATCTGCCCTAGGGCATTTATAAGCCTAGCCAGAGTGTGTGTGGCTTTCACCACCCCTTAGGATGAGAATACTATACCCATTAGTTTGCTGTGCCTCTGTCCAGCAGTGACACAGAGATTATTCCCGGGGTAAACCTACGATCTCCCATCCACTCGTCAAGATTTCTCTTGAACAGAGTCAGTGAGGGGCTCTGCCTCACATGGACTGGGATTCTGTTCCATAGTGTAGGGAGTCTCTGGGTGATGAATCTGTCCCTCCAGCATGTCCTATTTATATCCGTGTTGAGGTTTAAGTCTCTTGCTCGTGGCTCTGGTGGATTTGGATTTTTGAGGTGGAGCATGTCCATTAATTCCGGGTTGGACATGGCCTTGTATGTCAGGCACAGATCACCTCTGAGCAGACGGTATGCGACTGAATAGAGCTGGAGTTTCTTCAGTTGGGCATCGTATGACATATGTTTGAGCCCCTTTATCCTTTTGGTGAGGAACTTTTGGGGTTTTCCAACTGCTGCAGGTGTCGGGTAAGGTACATTCCGAATGGGGCGTTGTACTCAATCATTGGTCTGATAAGTGAAGAGTACAGGGGTACAATGACCTCTCCTGATCTGGATGTGAATCCCTTCATGATCAGGTGGGCAATGTAGAAGGTCTTCCTAACCACTGCAATGTGAGTGTCAAAAGAGAGGTTACTGTCAACTTGGGTCCCCAGGTCCCTGATAACTTCTTCCGTGTTTAATGGATTACCACCTATGTGGTAATTAGGGGTTACCTTGTTTTTCCCAAAGGGTATGACTATACATTTTTTGGCATTTAGCTTAAGGCCATGGCTCTGGCACCAGTTATCCATTTCTATGAGACCTCTCTGGAGGATGTCTGTGTCTGATGGAGTGTCAATTATGGTGCCCAGTTTGCAGTCATCTGCAAATTTTGTCAGCCACAATCCCCCTATGTTTGCCTGCACTTCAGAAAAATAAATGCCGAACAAGAGGGGGCCCAGGACTGAGCCCTGTGGGACACCGCTCGTGACCCGCTTAGAGTCTGACATGGCACCAGCAACTCTAATCCTGTGTATTCTGTCCTTGAGCCAGTTTGCAACCCATCTTGTGACATATGGGTTTACATCTAAGCTGGTGAGCTTTTCTATAATGCCCGAGTGGGGTATTGTGTCGAACGCTTTTGCTAGGTCCAGGTAGGCTGTGTGAACTGCCTTACCCTCATCAATGGCCTTAGTGACTGTTTCGAAAAAGTCGACCAAGTTCAAGAGACAGGATCTGCCCTTGACAAAGCCAAATTGGGTAGGATCCAGTGTCTGTAGGTCCCCAATGTCTTTATTTATGAGTTCCATTATGATCCTCTCCATAGCTTTGCAGACAAGGCTCGTCAAGCTTATGGAGCAGTAATTTCCAGGGTCCGTAGAAGCACCGCCTTTGTGGAGTGGGACCACAGTTGCCGTACACCATTCTTTGGGTACGTATCCTGTAGTAAGGCTAAGATTAAACAGCAGCCTTATGTGTGGGTTTAGTTCCTCATTGAGTTCGTGTAGCACACAGCTGGGGACACCATCCGATCCCATTGATGCTGTGTTTTTTGCTTTAGAGAGAACAGCTCTCACCTGGGCATCTGAGATGTTTGGGAGGCTAGACTCTGGTAGGATAGATATTTCTCCTTTTGGGGGGGAGGAAGGGGAGAAATTTGCACTGAACCTGTCTGCCAGTATGTTGGCAATGTCTGTGTGTTCAGTGATTTTTTTATCATTTTGGACTAATTCTGAGCATATCTGGGAGTTTCCACCCAGGTTTCTAACATAGCTAAAGAAGGCCTTATGATTGTCTTTTGTGTCATTAGCGATTTTTCTCTCAAAGTTGGCCTTGGATGATTTTATGAGTGATCGTAGTTTTTTGCTAGTATTGATCAGAGATGCCTTCCCTTTTAGGGATTTTGCTCTGTCATGTAGTAACTTTCTCCTCTTGTTGTAGAGTTTGTTTATGGCTGGGGTCCACCAGACCGGGCGCCTGCCTTTGGTGGAAAGGGACTTGATTTTATTAGGGATTGCTTGATCCATACATTCCTGGAGGTGCTCGTAGAAGGCATTTGTAAGGGTTTCAGCAGCGTGGGTTGTGGTTTCTACTGGCTTGGGGGCCTTGAAGGATACCACTCCAGTCTTAAGAAGTGTGAAGTTTGCTTTTGAGAAGTTCTTCACTGTGGTCTTTTTTGCTGGGGGTGGGGGCGGGATGTGGATCTCCAGTGAGATTAATTTATGGTCTGATCTCACCAATGAGGGATATACTTCCGGTGTGGAGCATTTTGTCCCCATGTTTGTGATGATCAGGTCCAGTATATTTTCTCCTTTTGTGGGAATGGTGACTAGTTGTTCCATAGCATTTGAGTTTATGAACTCCAGGAACCTTTGGGCTAGGGTGTTGGGGCTTGAGTAATGTTCCCAGTCTATGTTTGGGTAGTTGAAGTCACCCAATATGATGGTGTTTGGAGAGACATTCATACTCTCCAGTGTCTTCAGGAAGGCTGTGTGGGTTTCCTCAGTTTGAGAAGGTGGTCTGTAGTATGTTACAAACTGTAGGGCAGTTTTACCTATGGTTAATTGCACCTGGATAGTCTCCGATGCTTAAAGCTCAAATATAATTGTATTATGATCTGAAATAGAGCAAGACACAATCTTGGTGTTTTTTAAATCATTTATTATTTGTGTGGATATGATTACCCTATCTGTTCTAGAGTATGATTTGAATCTACTAGAATAGAATGTAAATTGAGGTGAGCTCAGGTCTGTGTAGTCATGAATATCTTTTAGATGATATGTATCCATGAATTGTATTAGTTGTTTAGCTTGTGGGGATATTTCCTTTTTCCTGAAGTGCTAGAGTCCTTTTCATTTAAAACACAGTTAAAATCCCTTGCCATAATAATATTACCCTCAGATTGAGATACAATTTGGTTCAGTTGTTGTTTAATAGTGCTGGTTCCAATACTCGGTAACCAATAATTGTTCACTAAAGTGAAAATTTTTGTATTTATTTTAATTGTCACCAAGCACAACATCCCTTTATCATCTTGATAAGATTTAATAATTCTCGGTAAAGGGAGAGTTTTACTCCAGAGAGTTGTTACTCCTCTTTTCTTTTTAGAATGTTCAGAACTGGCAATGACTATATATTTATTAATATTTAAAAAGTTGATATTTTATTTTAAAAGATGTGTTTCTTGTAGAAATATTATGTTTGGTTTGTGTATATTTCAGTATTTAAGTAAACTTCCTCTTTTAATATTGTTATTCAGACCATTTATGTTGATTGATAAACCTTTTAGTGAAGTCATATCTCTATAAATGAGTAAAGAAATTCTTGTGATTTGTGTGTTATCTTGATTATGTTTTATATAATCCTCTCCAAAATATTTGTTATGTAAATTATAGTCTTTGTCTGTTACCATATGAGATACTGTATGTGTTATACAATTCTTGCAGCTTATAATTATATGCATTTGAATTAAGATGGATGTCAGGAAGAACTTATTAAGAAAATTGAATGTAGTGTAAATGTGATAAAAAAATGGGGTAGCTACCCGCCTGGAGTTATAAACTCCTTGTCCCAGTGACATCTGTCACTCGGATCAAACCCCTACCCAGCAGCAGCAAAAACAGTCTCCACTGTATATAAATGTGAGATAGGTAAAATAATAACTCTATATATATTTACATATTCATTAAAACAAGTCGAACAGATCTGTAATCAGTGTAACTCATCTGATATTACTTGTAACAAAATGTCATTCAGAATAAACCTCTAACTGTAACAACTAAACATAACTTTCACTATATATGAATGTTAAACATACAAAATATTAACTCTATATATGATTGCATATTCATTAACACAGGTAAGGCATAGTTATAATCAATGTAACTCATCAAGTATTTCTTAAACCATTTCGTCATTCAGAACTGACCTTTAAACAACAGCAACAGAACATATCTTCTTTGTATATAAAAATTAAGCAGATTAAATAATAACTTCATATGTCATTATATGTACCTTAAAACTGGTCTGAACTCTATGAAAGCAGCATTCTGATATAGAAGCCTGTCAATTAAAGTTACTACTAGCCATTTAACACATATGCTATATGTTGGTGTAATATTTAAAACAAATCAATATGAGTATCATTAGAGTGAAAGGTCAGGTGACACCTTAAGCACTTGTGATAGAAAATGCCATCATGCATTAAGTGAGCTTATTTTAACCCATATTATTTTCTATCAGCCTCTGAATGGAAAATCAGTTGCAATTTGTAATAAGATTAGTTTATCCTGTTAAGTAAGGCACAACAATATAAATAACATGGGATACATTAATTTAAAAGAAAAAAATGCACACTTACTTTTCCCTTTTTTTCCTTCCCCTTCAGTTTACCATAAACATAAATAAAAATAAGATAATTGAAGATTTCTTTCTTGAGAATCAAACTGAGTCCAAATGGTGTAGTCAGGAAGTTTAAAATACACTTTTAAAGTAAATGCAACCTTTCCCAGCAATTCTGATGCTTTTTCAACGAAATTACATGTACTGACTTCCTGGTTGAGCAGGTCGACTAGCTCTGATGTCATCAAAATGCATCGCGATGTTGTGGAGTTCATTCGAGAATTTAGAGAAGATTTTTAGTGAAAATAAGGTAGTTCATGAAGAAACAAGCTGATGGACATCAAGCTCAAGCTTCACATAGTCTCTGGAAGATGTTTTTTCATCATTTTGAGTGAAACAAATGCCAAAAATAAGTATGTAACTAAGGTTACCATACGTCCAGGTTTCCCCGGACATGTCCTCTTTTTTGGGCTCCTGTCTGGGCATTTTTTGAAAATTCTGCGATTTGTCCGGGTTTTAAAACCTGGATAAATCGCACAATTTTCAAAAAACAGACATCCCTATTTCGGAGTCTTTCCTCCGCTTTGTTTTTTTTTTTTTTTGATTGGTTCATATACCAGTATACAAGCCAATCAAAAAACGGAGCTCTGTTCAATGCAGAACGTCTTGATGTTCTGCATTGAACAGAAGAGGGTCCGCTGTGTGTGTTTTTGATTGGCTCGTATACCGGTATACGAGCTAATCAAAAAGAAGATCTCTGTTCAATATCGAACAGAAGAGGGTCCGCTGTGCGAGGTTTTAATTGGCTCGTATACTGGCATATGGGCCATCAAAAATTCCCAAACATGGACCTTTTTTTTTTTTTTTTTTTTTAGCTCTTCAACCTAAGAGGGGAGCAAAAAAAAAAAAAGGTCTTTAGTTTTAGTCCTACAAGACCTTTTTTTTTTGCACTTCAGCCCTAACAGGATGAAATAATATGTGCTGGTAGCAGCACATATTTTTTCGTCCTCTTTTTCATACAAACAAATATGGTAACCCTATATGTAACTGTATTTAAAATGTATAGGGAAAGATCATATGAGTAACATCTGCATGCTTCCCATAGCCTGCTCACACATGCACAGCTAGTTTGAACTGTCCTTTACAAATAAACAGCACCACAGAACTCCAAATGTAGCAGAAAGTATTTTAAATAAATCACATAGCCTTATTAATCCATTTCATATTCACATGACAGAAAAAAGGTGTATTTAAACCTGTAAAGGAGTTCACTTATGAATCATATAAAAATGTTAAGAGACTGTCAGATCATATTATCCCCACATGAATTCAACATATATACAAGTTTTAAATTAACCCCCAGGGCATAAACTATAAAAAAAAAAACAGTGTTCAGTGTGAATTACAGAGAATGATAATTGAATGTGTGGTGAGCTCTTATTTACTACTAACTATGTAGGTTTAATTGATCTGACTGTAAATAGTTAAAAAATTAGAGATTATAAAGGGAATCTAGAATGTATATATATATATATATATATATATATATATATATATATATATATATATATATGTGTATGGGAAGTACTTATTTTACTGTCACAATGGCACCATTTGTTTACCCTTCACTCTTAAGATATCTTTATAACAATACCCATAAGTATATATTTACCATTAGTATACACTTTTACCTCAGTTTAAGTAAAAATGAAATTATGAAATTATGTGTATACTTAAGGTCATGTGTGAATGGCATGAAAAAGGAAAAAGCAGGCTTACCTTGTAAGTGAAAAAAATCACCATATAATTAACACAGTGACAGTGTTTCCAGAAACATAACAAACTGCAAACAGATATTTCAGTCACTTGTTTCTTAGTCTTTTTTGTTTCTCTGAAGTCTTCCAAGTGAGATTAGAAGCCATTCTCTTAAGCATGGGATTAGCTCATTTCATTTCTTCTACTTTTTCCAAGATCTTATGGACTTTTACATAGTTCAGAGCTGATTCTAAGTCTTCAAACATTTTGGGACCTTCCAATGAGAATATCTTCAGCTTCGCAGGGAACAAAAGGTGTGTTTTCACCTGTGCTTTCTTCAATTCTTTTATCAAAGATAAGAATATTTTTCTTTTTGCTATAACTGCTGATGAATAATCATTGTCAAAACATATCCTAGCTTCATTTAATTTAATTGGTGACTTGGACCAGGCAGTTTTTAACACTAATTCCTTGTCCAAGGATGAGAGGAATTTGACAATGATAGATCTAAGTTGCTTTTTGTTAGCAGTATTCACTGTGGCAAGGGAACAATGTGCCCTCTCAATACCAAAGGACATAGCTTCAGTAAGATCAAGAGTCTTACGTAACCAATTATTGAGAAAGTTAGTCATGTTGTTCTCTTCTGTGCCTTCTGGTAGTCCAAATATTCTTAGGTTGTTGCGTCTGGATCTGTTTTCTAGATCATCAAACTTATTTTGTAGAGAAGTATTTTGTTTGAGTAAGAATTCCACATTGTTTTCATTTTCAATAATTCTCCCATCCATAACGGTCAGAGCTTCTTCAATACCTGTTATCTGTGATTTTTGTTGTAACAAGTCTTGGTGAAGTAAATCCATTTGTTTGGTAGTTTTTTCCTTGAAATTATCTATTTTCATATCCAGCTTATCAATTTTTGTAGTAAGATCCTGTATATTTGTTATTATATGGGTTACCTATATCAAAGTCTGAGTCTCTCTTTTGAGGCTGGAATCTTGGTTGCTGGATTTAGTGAAGCTCATGATGAATTCTTTCAGATGAGGAGAAATTATCCAGGAATAATTTGACAAGCAAATCTGCCTTTTTTTGTTTTTAACTAGATATTGTTGTAGATGAAGTTACGTTCTTTCAAATCATATATAAAGGTATTTTCAGTTTTTAGTTTGAAGGCAGAATTCCTGTCAGAATAATATTTCTTTAGTGGAGCTGTTGAAATTTGCTGCTACTCAGAGCCCATCTTAGCCATGCCCCTCTCTGAGCAAGTTTCTTAACTTCTTCCTTTTTCTAAAGTGCTCTTGAATCATCTCATCCAATTTTACATATTTACCTGGTATCAACCTATAAAAAAGTATTTATTTACTTACTTATTTATTTATTTCCCTTTGTTTGACTGGGGAAGTCTGACTAGGCAGAGCCCATTTTCAGTACAGGCCCAGGGAGAAAATCTCATCATCATGTATTTATATTAAAAAGTGAATTTCAGACAGTTCTCAGAAAAACAACTGTTACATTTCTCATAAATAACATAATTACAAGACAGATATATTAATTACAAGACAGGTATATACAGTAAAGTATTTCCATCAACAGTTATAAGTCTACACAGTACTTGTAGTTCTAAAATCTTGCAGAAGTAAATGGAATGAGACTGTACACTGGAAAACATTGCTGTAAAGAAATTTGTTCTTACGTTTCAGTAAAGAAAGGTTGTCGAGTTCAAGACATACAATGAAGTAAGTTATAAAATTACTGAGGAAGGGAGATTTTAGTATTGTACAGGTTTGTAGAGAGTTCAAGAGATAAAATGAATTAAGTTATAAAATTATGCAGGGGGAGATGTTAGAATTGTATAGGGGGATAGTAACAGTATTTGAGTGAGACAGCAGAATATAGAATTAGTTCCCTCTAGGCTGCCTATTCCAGACTAGTGAATCTAGAAGGCTTAGAACTTAGGTATGCATGAGACAGAGCGGTGGATGGGGGCAGTTAGAAAAACAGAAAGATGAGAAGTACTGAAGAGGGAGGTGGAGAGGGTGTATTGATTCAAGCAGGGTCAGCATTAGGAGGCGAGTTGGACCAATTTGACTCAGAAGGGTCCTGCACTATGCTTTGACAAGGTCATTACGCTTTACATGCCTAAGAGAGACACTACAGTCCTACTGGTTGACTAGCTACCAGAGTAGTTAGGATTATTATTAACTGCAGCTACATGTCTCTTGTATGGTGCACAGCGTTAGCTGCTACAAGAGTAGTTAGGATTATTAGCAACAACAGCTACATGTCTCTTGTATGGCACTCAGCGTTAGCTGCTACCAGAGGAGTTAGGATTATTACAGCATAATCTGCTAGCAAAGTAGTTAGGATTATTAGTAACCGCAGCTGCATGTCTCTTGTATGGCGCACAGCATTAGCTGCTACCAGAGTAGTTAGGATTATTAGTAACAGCAGCTACATGTCTCTTGTATGGCACACAGCATTAGCTGCTACCAGAGTAGTTTGGATTATTAGTAACTGCAGCTACATGTCTTTTGTATGGCGCACAGCATTAGTTGCTCACACTCCCACAGTAGTCAGTTGCTGCTGGTGAATGCTCATCAGCAAAACTGTTTTCCACTCAAAACAAGTCAGATTAGCCATCTGGTTTTGTTTACAACTCCAGTTACCGTATACAACATAAGACCAGGCTTATTTTGAAGACGGATACAGCAATACTGGTTTATTTTGCTTCTCTTGCCGATATGTGGATTTTGAATGGTTGTTAATGAATAAAGTTATAAGAAATAATTGTGGCAAAGTCAGGCTCAGATAGCATCACAACAAACACTAGTAAGCATAAAAATGCAGATATTGTGATGTGAGGCAACTTCTAGTCACTAAGACTTGTGACAGAATGTTATCAATTCAGCAGTTTAGTAGAGAAATGCTTGCTACAATCACAGATAGGACCAAAAAGTCATAATGGAAAGTGTAACATGAGATGTATGTGCTGAGTGGTGGAAGGTAGATAGAAAAATTATTTATTTTTCTGAAAGTGTTAAAACAGGAAAACAATTAAAGAAGCAAACTTTAATATCAATGCAACATTGGTAATGTTAGAACAAGCAGCAGAGAAGTACAAATCAGGATAGCATGTAACATAAATGAATACAACCGTAAGTAGATGTGATACAGAAATTCATTCACTGAAATGAGTAGACAGGTAAGAAGTGTACCTGTACCCTATCATAACATCATACAGTATAATGTTCCTATAGAGAAAATATACAATATGCATTATGTGCAATTGGTGGACATGAGATATCTAAGTCAAATAAGGGGAAAGTAGGAAAGGACAGAAAATACAGAAACAATAAAATACAATAGGGAGAACAAGGGGAAAGAGTGCAGCTATTACCTACCCAGGTTCAAGTGATCCAGGCAGTATTATAGAACTACAGAGTTTGGGGACATGCTTAATGCTAAGCCAGGGTGCACCCATCTGGTGACATACCATGTTGATACAGGACCTCAAGGAACCATCAGAGATGCCCCTTGCAGTTTGCCTGACTGAGTTATACAGATCCTGAGACAGGAACTACAGGAAATGGTGGATGACAGGCAATCCAGAAATCCAGTAGTTTACTTTTGTTTTAACATGTCGTATGACAAATATAAGCTAACAAAAACATATTGTTTTATTTTAATACTCAGTAATAGCAGATGTTCCTGTTGCCTATTCTGAAACAGTCTTAACTTCAACAACCAGCAAGTGGAGAGAGGGATGGGGTGGTAGATGTGGGGTGTGAGGATCCTCACCAAAATGTTACAAATTGGGTCCCGCAATTGCTAAGGCCAACCCCGGATTCAAGTGAAGGAGGGAAAGTTGTTAGGGGTGCAATAATTCAAGTAGAGGGGGGCAAAAATTAGTCATAAGCAATAAGACGTTTGTGCTTTTACTAGAGAATATAAGCACGGCTAGGAGTGGGTAAGGTATTGTTTGAACTGGATTTTACAGTTTGGGAGTTTATCAGTCAGTTTTACTTGTGTAGAGATGGTGTTCCAGAGTTTGGAGATGCAACAGGAGTATAGCGATCCCCCTCAATGAATTATTTGCTTTAGTAGTGCTAACCAGACATTTATCACCAGAACAGAGGGCCCTTTCGATGGTGTAGGGCAATAATATTTTTTTAATGCAGGGCATTTTCCACTATATTATATCAGTTTGCATACCAAAACTAGCTGACAATACGTTATGTAGTTAAGCTCTAGCCAGTTTAACTATTTAAAGGCTGGGCAGTAGTGGGTTCAGTGTGCAGTGTTGGCACAAAATGTAGCTGCTTTATTTTGAGAGAGACTAGTTGGATTTTAGTTTAGAGCTTAGGTTTGTAAGGATAGGTGAGGCATATAAAAGGGATAGAAGCTAACAGGATGGGGCTAGGTTTGTTTTGCAGGGTGGCCTGTAAGGTACTGTTTATGAGTTTAAGATGATAATGTCACATGTAGGCTACAACTACCAATGTGTGCAGAATGGTTATGTTTTCAGATCTGTCAACCAGTTGCAGTAATCAATGCCATTTCTGACACAGGCTGACAGGTTACAGTAAAATAAATCAATTAAGTGTCAAAATATAGAGCACAGTAAGAATGGGATACAAATTAAACATTATGTAACACATTCTGATTAAGTGAGCTGCAATAGGACAAAGAGGTGCAAAATGTAATTGAGAAAAAGTTTGGCAAATACACTGTATGATGAGGATACAGGAAGTAAATTATAATGGACACACAAAAGATCTGCACCATGAGCTAGTCTGAAAACACATACACATGAGACATCTGTCTGTACTACCAGTGACCTGGGTTCAATGACAGATCCACAACACTGGTAGGCATTACTAAGATAATGGCACAAACAGAATAAAAAAAAAACAGTTTTATTTCCATGGAGTGGAGTGTAATGGATCCTGGACCATGGTGAAACAGTGAGCATGGGGATACAGATGTGCTATCGTATTAAGCTTGTGGGCAGGGATAGCTGTGATGATCATGGCTACTTTGTACACATAGTGATGTAAACAAAATGGTGGTAAGAGGAACAGATTAAAGCTTTTGTGAGGGAGTGCAGCTCCCCTACTATGACCGGGTTACCTTATAAAGCACAAGGCAATTGGGTTTTAGTGTCAGGTGCCAGACCTCACCGTACCTAAAGCTCAACTGTAGCACTTATTGCCAGGATTTGATGGAGGAACAACAGAAGATATTGCTGAGCCAAATTGCTAGAATATCCTTCACAACAACTGAAAGAGCTGTCAGGGACTATGTCTGGGGGTGGGGTGAGGGTGTATACACTTTACCTCCAGAAAAAACAAGCAATTAATGGTAAATGAAGGCAACCTTAACATGAGCAGAAAATACAGGAATATATTATGCAGTGATGACTGGAAGCTAGCCGTGTTAGCAGAATCACCAAAAACATGACATAGCAGTACGATGGAATCTAAACATTGGTTGACGAGTACAGCATATTCAAGGGACAATATGGCTAATAGTTGTGTACCTAACTTGAAGAAGCATTTTGCTAAATGTAGCAGACATGTATTTGTAACACAGAGGGAAGACCTGGACACAGTGATTCAGTGAAAGTGTGGATGTTGCCACAACATTTTTGTTTTTATGTTTACAGTACTAAGAGTCAGTATAATGGGACAGAGTAGATAGCTGAATTTAGTTCACAGAACTAACCTCTCATGAAGATCAGCACTGAAAGGCATCAAAAGGCAGGAAAAGCTCAGATAGCTTGGCCTACTGGGATGCTTCTATGACTCATAAGACATATTCCCACCTGGAAGAGTGTCACTGTAATACACCATGGTGTAGGAACTGAGGATCCCCTGTTAGTGAAATGGCATCAATACTGCAGCTAGTAAAAGGTCCCTTAGTGGAATGTAAGCATACCTGTCTAGCATCACTGACCCAAATACATGCGTTAGAAATGCAAGTTTGAAGCTATTTCCTCCAAGAAAATGTGTGTGTGTGTGTGTGTGTGTGTGTGTGTGTGTGTGTGTGTGTGTGTGTGTGTGTGTGTGTGTGTGTGTGTGTGTGTGTGTGTGTGTGTGCTCTTGGGTGCGTGTGTATGTGTTTATTTTTCATATCCTCTGACAACTGCTGCCTGTTATTTAGATAACAAGATTGACTGCTGCAAGGAAATGTCAAAAGCACAAAGGTTTCACTCTGTTAATGCAGCATTAAGAACTTTCTAAGATGGAAGGATTTGTCTGGATTAAATAAAGACTCAGAATAAAGCTTCTTGTCCATAATAAGCTTAACCTTATTGATAAACTGACTGAGTATTACACAGGCTCTACAGGCAAAGCAAACCTTCTTAAAATCATGCAAAATAAAGCATACAGCTATGTGTGCTGCTGTGATTCAAGTGTTTTCTAGTATTTGAAATGGTGATGATTAAATCACCTTTCATGAATCTGAAATACTTTGCGAAGACACAGGCAAACTGGGACCAGTTTGGCACAAATGTCTCACAGCATATTTTGCCTGTGCAGTTGTGCAACATGTCCCTTATCATGCAGCTACAATTACCACTATACCCCTTTCTAGACTTAACCTCCCTTCATATTACCACTTCACCTTTTAACATGACTTACAGTTTTACAGACTAATGTTCCCATGGCAGAATGTCCTACTCCCCTAGTACCCTTTCCATAAGAACTATCTCTTTGCTTCCCCCTGAATCTCCTCCACCCCAGTAAGTCTGCATCTTTTGTATTTCTTAAATTTCAAAAATAAAATAAAATAAAATATTTCTTTTCATTTGATTCTTGTTTTTTTTCTTAAATGCTAATGGTGTCAGTTAAAAAGCCTAACAAAGTTAACTCAGCAGCCTCTGTGAACCCCCCTCCCCCAATGTATGCTCAGCAGCCCAAATCACATAGGTTATGAGAATGAATGCACAGCTGTCTCAGTAATGGCACCCTCCCCAGAAAATATACACCCATCAGTCTGAGTTTGAGACCTCCAGAAATGTGCAGTTGGTAGTGTCAGTTGTGAATCCCCCCCCCCAAGTATGTATGCCCAACAAGCTCAGTCAACACCTCAATAAACACCTAGCATACCCCAAGAATGTATACTCGCCTATCTCAGTCACACCTAGCAGTCCACAACATGTTACACCACAGGAGCATGTATAGGGTTACCACCTGTCCCACTTTGCGAGGGATAGTCCCTCTTTGGGCAGTTGTGTCCTGACAAAAAATGCATGTACTCATCTGTGTGAGTCATGCACTCACCAGAAATGTCACAGATACTCAAAATTCACCTAAGAATCCAGATACAGCAGTCAGTAATGCACTCACCCTTCCCAGAATAGACACCCTACAATCTTGAGCACCCTCAGGAATGTACACCCATCTGTCTCAGTCACACATCTCAGGAGTGCGTACTCAATAGTTTCTATCACAAACACCACAGGAAAGTACACTGATCAATTTGAGTCACATACCCCAGCAATGTGTTCAGCAGTTTCCATCACAAATACCTTGGAAATCTATACCCATCGTTTTCCAGTCATATACCCCAGCAATCTGTACTCAGCAGTTTCCATAATAAATATCCCAGCAATGTACACCTGTTAGTTTCATTCACACAGCCTGGCAATGTGTACTCACCAGTTTACATCACAAATACTCCAGGAATCTACACACACCATTTTCAGTCACACACCTTAGGAATGTGTACTTGGCAGTTTCCATAATGTACCACAATAGAATGTACAACAGCACTCTTCATTCCCAGCCCAGGAATTTACACCCAGGGCTCTCAGTCACCCATACCCCACAAGCAAGGGCGCCCGCAGACAGGTGCAAGGGGGTGCACTTGCACCCCCCTGGAATCTGCTGACTAGTTAATCTTTTAATTTAAAAAAGTTATTTGGGCGTTCTTCTTTAAGAATGCCCTTCAAGTCCAGGCGCAGATGTTGACATCATCGCTCGGTGCACAGTTTGCGAGCGGGAACTGAAACGGACAGTTTCAGATGGGTTTACTTTACCTGTGCGAGCAGGAACTGAAGGGTTTACTTTACCTGCGGACTTCACTGAAGATAACAGGTGTGTGTGTGTGTGTGTGTGTGTGTGTGTGTGTGTGTGTGTGTGTGTGTGTGTGTGTGCGCATTCTGATTGCATATAAGCTCATATCCCCAAAGTGCCACCTATTGCTTTGCTATTGCTTCTGTACTGCTGCAACTTATTTCATTAATGTTATTTTATAAATGTATATTGTGATCAGTGCTTATGTGTTTAATAAGAAACATCCCTGTCATAATCCTCCTTACCAGAAATAATAGTTGTACCATGTGCAGCTACCGGTATATTTTCAGAATGGAATTGTATTTGCTATTTATTTGTTTGTTATCTAAAATACTGTGCATGTAGGCAGCAGTGGCTGGGGGGGTGGATTTCGGCATTATTTTTTTAATTACAATAACTGATGATAATTAAAGTTAATAATACCAAAAATACAAAATACCACAGTAAGCTGCTTATTTATCAGAAATTCATAGTACTTTGTGCAGACCAAGGTTAGAGCTCTTTCTTGTTTCTGGTGAATGGCAGCTAAAGGTTTTATGCACATTGCAACTAACTCATGATACCCCAACATTAACCTTATTGTTGTTGTGGACTTCACTGAAGATAACATGTGTGTGTGTGAAATGCCCCAGGTGTTACATGGTGGTGGGTAGAGGATAAGGCTTGAACCCTGTACCTTGGGCCCAGGTGGCAAGAGCCTGAATTCCCTACGCACCACCATCTGTAAAAATGTTGCAGATTTTTCCCTCATACTTGTTCTGTTCCTCATAAAATCTGTGGTTTCTGTATTTTTGTGTCCTTGCAAAGCCAGTCGTGCATTGATGCAGCAGTAGCATTGTTGCCTAACAGCTACATGTTCTCTGGTTTGATTCTTGGCTGGGGTGCCTTATCTTCTGTGTAGAGTCTGTATGCCCTCCCTGTTTTTCTTTCCTCCCATCTTACAAAGACGTGCCTGTCTGGAGTGTTTCTCCCTGGGCCTCTGCTAAAAATTAGCTTTTGTTCCAACAGACTTTCCTGGTTAACAAATGTTAAAAATGACACACATTTGAATATCAGACTTCATATTCTTCAGAAAGTGCATGGTAACACAAAAGCTTTTATTCTAGCAATTTTCTAAGTGTATAAGATGAATATTTGAAATTTGTCCCTATTTTTGGGACTGTATTCCCCCATTATTGGCTTCATCCAGGTTTTGTGCTAAGGTTGAGAGCTATGGTAAGAACTGAATATGTTTGGGGGCTATATTCCCCCATTACTGGCTTTGTCAGTGTTTTTTGCTAAGAGGTTGAGAGCTATGGTGAGAACTGAATTCAATGAATGTTTGGGAGTTGTATTCACCCATTATTGGCTTTGTTCAGGTGTTTTGTGCTAAGAGTTTGACAGCTGTGCTATGGTGGGAACTGAATTCACTAAATGGTAGCCATTTAAGTTTCCGTCTTCCTCTTTCACAAAACAGCTGATTTGGCATAGTGGTATGTTGCTCTGACTGTTTTGCATAGGGTCCCCTGGGTTCAAGACGTGGCAGTGAAATGTATGGTGGTAATGCACCATTTTATTCTAGCAACTTTCCAACATTATACAAGCAATGTTTAAAATGTGTCCCTGGTTTTTGGCCTTTTGCCCCTCCCAATAAATGTTGGCTTTTTCCAGATTTCTTGTGCTGCAAAGTTCAGAGATACAGCTGAGTGTCGAGTAGATTTTACAAGGAGCTGAGAGCTGCAGGGGAACAAAAGTTTAGTGCTGCTTATGCTTAGTCTGCTTGCATTGTTAATAGCACAACAGGTAGTGTACTTGCTCTTGATGCTGAAGGCTGTGGGTTCTACTCCCACAGTAGGTAGATGCATTGCTGATACTGTACTGTGTTGTAAAGGGGGTAGATCCTGCAGTCCTTTTTGGCAAAAATACCTAGTAACTATGAACCTGTTATCAGTTTGCTATCCATTCCCTATTGCGGTATTACTAGCTTATCATTTTTTTAATGCATGCAACATAGACAATTTATTCTTCAAGGGCAACAGGCACTTTATTGTAGATGAAACAATGACATATAAAGTTGTTTGCTAGCAGCAACCTCTTTATTAGTTACAGATTTCTTTAATGCGGATTTTACTACTTCAGAGATTGTGCATATTTACTGATACTGGTGGACTATCGAAGGTTGAGTAGACTTTTTATGATGGAAATGTTCTGAATCGGGCAGTTTTGTCATTGGTGTATGCATTTTGTTTCATTGTTTACTGGAAAAATGTTCAAAACAATACATTTAAAATGCCCTCTAACAACTGTACTGTATTGTACAGGGAATATAATGTAATACAGTCAGGAAGGTGTATCAAAGAGCATGTGCATGTTTCATGTTCAAGGGAACTATGATTTTGAAAACAGCCCAGAGTTAATCTGCCACTGGCAAAATGTATTTTCTTTGAATGTGGGTTTCAATGCTGTTTCAATGCATGTGAGTTTCAAGGGCAGAGAAGTTTTAATGCTAAGTCTATTTTCATTGTGAGACTGCATTGCTTTGTTTAACAGATATCTATTAGGGTTTGTGCTGTAAAATGCAAAATAAAACTTTCAAATGAAATCTAAATCATCGCAGAAGTAAAGCAGTATGCACATTACAGTGTTTATGGTAAATGGGGCAAAATAACCAAGGAATGGGACATTGGAATGGCTGCAGGGGGGAGGCTCCATTCAACCATGATTTTGTGAGGGGGGGAAGGGTAGCAAACTCAGACAGCCCCAATTGAACTATACCTCTCAGTTGTCCATATTTTTGCAGAATGAATAGATATTTGCTTCTTATTTTTGTTTTTTTTCTCATAAAATTTGTGGTTTTCTAGCAAATCATTTAGGAATGAAGTCACTAAATGACAGACATTGAGTTTCAGATGTCATAACCTTCAGAAAAATGCATGCTAATGCAAGACCTGTTATTCTATCAACTGCCTTAAGTTTATACAAGAGCAATTTTCAGTAGTGTTTGTATGTTCCCCAAATATATCTGGCCTTGTCCAGATTTCCTGCATTAAGAGGTTGAGAGGTACGTGCAAATCGCTTTGTAGAATTCGGAATATCCAAACCTCTCCATTGTCCCCAATTTTGTCTCAAAATGTTGCTCTCCCCTAATAATCCCTCCTCAAAATGGCAATTTTGGAAGAAAACGTGGAGGGTTTACAATTATATATAACTGTAATGATCAGAGTTATTACTTTTATTTCAGAAATGCATGTAGATACTCTTATTTTGTTAGTTGCTCAAGTTAACAGTGTTAATATTAAAAAGGTGTCCCTTTTTTGACAGGTTCCCAGCTGTATTGTGTGGCAACTTTATATTTTTGCATCACATTTTTGGTCTGTTTTTCATAAAATTGTGGTTTTCTGGCAAATTAGTGGCAAGTCATTAAAGATTGAAGTTAGAAAATAATGGCAGACATTTGAGTTTCAGATTTCATACCCTTCAGAAAATTTGTACTAATGCAAGACCTACTACTGTTCTATTATCTAAGTTAATAAGAGCAATATTTAAAAATTGTCCTTATTTTTGGGCCTGTGTCCCACTTCTAGTTCTATGTATGGCTTTGTCTAGATTTCTTGCTCTGAAGTTGAAAGGTATGAGTGTCAGAGCCATCACTGTCAGCCAGAGACATTTCAAATTGTGACATACTTGTTGCACCCCACTCCCCATTGTAGCAGCTCTGGATGTGTCCAAGGAAGGCAAGGAGCAGTTATGCAGTGTAAGTGTGCAGAGTATTCCCCCATCCAAGGTAGACCACAAGTACGACCGTGGCTTTTCATCTGTCCTTGATTTTGCAGAATGTTCTGGTTTTCTGTCATATTTTTATACTGTTGATTTATGCTTCTTATTATTCAGGAAATACATGCTGTCACAGTGCCCTGTTGCTCTGTTTTAAGTAGCAATGATTTAATGACCATCAGGTAAGCTTGTCGGAGATTGTAAGATGCAAGTAAGCTTTAATAAGCATACTGTTAAAGAATTACCAGCATTGAAAGCCTTTTCTTGTTGCCATGCCGAGAATATTTACATAACTAGATAATGTATATGCCTTGGGTATTGAAATGCATATGACAGTATTTGTAATAAAAGGACAGGATTACAATATTTTCAGAAGCTCATTACATTTGTTGGAGACTTGCAGTCATCTTTTGTTGGAGACTTGCAGTCATCTTTGCAGGCTTACCTGTAAACTAAACAGAATGCCAATCTATCATGTGTGGTCCATAACTTGTGCGGGAATCCTTTAAGCAATTTATCTTGAGCTTGTTTCTTGTTTGCTGTTCATTTTTTACTTTGGTCATGTCTTCCCCATGAAACAAATAGATAGTTGTGTCAGGCAGCAGGTCTTTTTTGGATAAGAAACAAATATTGTCTGTATAAGAAGGTGGTAGCATATCCCTCAGCTGTCCAGGTTTTTGCAGAATGTCCAGATCTTTTGCCCCATATTCTTCCTAAAAAGGGTTGAAGTTGCTAAATAATGACAGACATTTGAGTTTTAGATGTCATATCCTATAGAAAAATGCATACAAACATCATCATCATCTTCTTTCGGTCGCCACAGCGGATCATCTGTTTCCATTTCTTCCTGTCCTCTGCATCTTGCTCTGTCACACCAACCACCTGCATGTCCTCTCTCACCACATCCATAAACCTTATCTTAGGCCTTCCTCTTTTCCTGTTACCTGGTAGCTTCATCCTTGGCATATTTTTCCCAATATACTCAGCATCCCTCCTCAGCACATGTCCAAACCAACGTAATCCTGCCTCTCTGGCTTTGTCTCCAAACCTTCCAACCTGGGCTGACCATCTAATATACTTATTCCTAATCCTGTCCACCCTCGTCACACCCAGTGCAAATCTTAACATCTTTAACTCTGCCACATCCAGCTCAAACTCCTGCCTTTTTGCCAGTGCCACTGTCTCCAACCCATATAACATAGCTGGTCTCACTACCCTCTTGTAGACCTTCCCTTTCACTCTTACTGGTACTCATCTGTCACAAATCACTCCTGACACTCTTCTCCACCCACTCCATCCTGCCTTTACTCTCTTCTTCACCTCTCTTCCACACTCACCGTTACTCTGAACTATTGATCCGAACTATTTAAACTCATCCACCTTCGTCACCTCTACTCCTTGCATCCTCACCATTCCTCTATCCTCCCTCTCATTCACACACATGTGTTAGTCCTGCTGACCTTCATTCCTCTTCTCTCTAGAGCATATCTCCATCTCTCCAGGGTCTCCTCCACTTGTTCCCTACTCTCACTACAGATCACAATGTTATCTGCAAACATCATAGTCCACGGGGACTCCTGTCTGATCTCATCTGTCGACCTGTCCATCACCATTGCCAATAAGAAAGGGCTCAGAGCTGATCCTTGATGTAACCCCACCTCCACCTTAAATGCATCTGTCACTCTCACCGCTGTCACACTACCCTCGTACATATCCTGTACCACTCTTACACTCCTGATTTCCTCATACAATACCACAACTCCTATCTAGGCACCCTGTCATATGCTTTCTCTAAGTCTACAAAAACACAATGCAACTCCTTCTGACCTTCTCTGTACTTCTCCATCAACACTCTCAGAGCAAACATCGCATCTGTAGTGCTTTTTCCCGGCATGAAACCATACTACTGATCACTAATCATCATGTCCCTTCTTAACTTAGCTTCCACTACTCTTTCCCATAACTTCATGCTTTGACTGATCAATTTAATCCCACTGTAGTTACTACAGATCTGCAGATCACCCTTATTCTTAAAAATCAGTACCAAAACACTTTCTCCATTCCTCAGGCATCCTCTCACTTTCCAAGATTTCATTAAACAATCTAGTTAAAAACTCCACTGCCATTTCACCTAAACACCTCCATGCATCCACAGGTATGTCATCTGGACCAACAGCCTTTCCATTCTTCATCCTGTATATAGCTATCCTTACTTCCTCCTTGCTAATCCATTGTACTTCATGATTCACTATCCCCACATCATCCAACCTTCTCTCTGTCTCATTCTCTTCATTCATCAACCCCTCAAAGTACTCTTTCCATCTCCTCAACACACTCTCCTCACTTGTGAGTATGTTTCCCTCATTATCCTTTATCACCTTTACCTGCTGCACATCTTTCCTAGCTTGGTCCCTCTGTCTAGCCAATCGGTAAAGGTCCTTTTCTCCTTCCTTAGTGTCCAACCTTTCATACAACTCTTCATACGCCTTATCCTTAGCCTTCGCCACCTCTCTCTTTGCCATGCACCTCATCTCCTTATACTCCTGTCTACTTTCTTCATCTGTCTGACAATCCCACTTCTTCTTTGCAAACCTCTTTCTCTGTATACTCTCCTGTACTTCCTCATTCCACCACCATGTCTCCTTGTCATCCTTCCTCTGTCCAGATGTGATACCAAGCACCTTTCTAGCCATATCCCTTACTAGATCTGTTGTAGTTACCCAGCTATTTGGTAACTCTTCACTGCCACCCAGTGCCTGCCTTAACTCATCCCTGAACACCACCTCACAATTACCCTTTTCAATTTCCACCATTTGATCCTTGGTGCTGACCTCACACTCCTTCTCCTCTTCTTGATCACCAACGTCATCCTACAAACCACCATCCTATGCTGCCTAACTACACTTTCCCCGGTCACTACTTTACAGTCTCCAGTCTCCTTCAAACTGGCCCTCCTACATAAGATATAATCCACCTGTGTGCATCTTCCTCCACTCTTGTATGTCACCCTATGCTCCTCCCTCTTGTTAAAATACGTATTCACCACAGCTATGTCTATCCTTTTTGCAAAATCCACTACCATCTGACCTTCTGCATTCCTTTGTTTAACACCATACCTACCCATCACTTCGTCATCCACTTGTCTGTTCCCTTCACCAACATGCCCATTGAAATCTGCTCCAATCACCACTCTCTCACCCTTGGGTACAGTCATCACCACTTCATCCAACTAACTCCAAAATTTTTCTTTCTCATCCATCGCACATCCAACTTGTGGAGCATATGCACTAACAACATTCATCATTACACCATCAATTTCCAGCTTCATAAACATCACTCTATCCAACACTCTTTTCAACTCCAAAACACTCTTAGCATACTGTTCCTTCAGGATAACTCCTATGCCATTTCTCCTCCCATCCACGCCATGATAAAACAATTTGAACCCACCTCCGATACACCTAGCCTTACTCCCCTTCCATCTGGTCTCTTGCACACACAATATACCAACCTTCCTTCTGTCCATCATATAAAATGCATACTAACATAAATCCTGTTATTCTAGCAATGTTCTAAGTTCATGAGAGCAATATTTATAATCTGTCCCTATTTATGTTGGGCTTTGTCTGGATTTCTTGCAGAGGTTGAGGTGTGTGAGAGAAAGTGAAATGCCCTATTTAGAGTTAGCAGGTGGAATTTATTTTCAAGTGTATTTTCAAGGAATTGTGAGCTTCAAGGGAAGAGAAGTTTACTGCTGCTCATGCTAAGTCTGCTTAAAATGTGCAACTGTTTTGTTTAGGAAATGGTATCATTATTGTGGTACAGAATTTTAAAGCAGTGTTAGTAGTACAGCAGGTAGCATACTTGCATCTTGATGCAGAGGGCTATAGGTTCTACTCCCACAGCATGTATATTTGTATTTTAAGGGGGTGAAGTGCTGCAGTCCTGGCTATGTCCTCCTTTGGATGAGATGCCTAATAACTATGAACTTGTTTTTCAGCTTACCACCCATTCTGTATTGCAAATATGCCAGCTTACCATGTTTAATGTAACATAGGCAATGTATTCTTCAAGGGCAGCAGGCACTGAATTTGTTGATGAAATGCTGAAGTATAAAGTTGTTTTCTAGCAACAACCTCTTCATTAGTTTCAGATCTCTATAATGTGGAATTATTCAGATGACTTTTACTTCTGCAGAGATTGTGCATACTGACTGACATTGATGGATTGTAATGACAAAAGTTTAAGTGGCCTTTTATGGTTGAAATGTTTTGAATTGGGCAGTTTGTCATTATTGGCTCATATGTTTTGTTTCATTGCTTTCTGGAAAAACATTCAAAACTATAACTTTAAAACACAGTCTAACAAGTGGTGCTGTATTGTAGAAGGAATATAATTAAATTATTTTATATTATAATTAATACAATCTGTATATAATAATCGTGCATAATCACATGTATAAATATGTACACTTATACATGGCTACTCTTGCTTATCACAGTAACAGGAAGGATACTGTAATGGCTATGTCAAGAAAACAGGTCTAAAGCTTTTAGTTAAGCATATAATGAAGTTGTTCACATCAGTGATAATGCAGACCCAGTTTCATATAACTTAAGGGTCAACCACACAAAATCAGAAACCCCCCAGAATTTCCCTTGCCCACTCAGTAAAACTAAACTTGAAAAAATAATTAATGTGCATATATTAGGGCTATTGGAATTATCTATAAAAAGATGAAGTGATGATTTGCAACTATGTCAATGTTGGGATTATGAAGAAATGCTTGATTAAGCATTAATTAAAGATATACATAATTTAGTGAATGCACACAGTTTAAGTTAAATACAGCTATAACGTGTCGTGCATTCAGAGCACAAAATGCTAGCTTTTATTTAAACAGCAACTTGTGTTACTGAGAGCTAATCTTGGAAGCCAAAGAACACTAGTGTTATAAACTAATTAAATCTGTATAATCTGAACAGGCTCATGAGACTCAGTTTAGTGTCCTACATGAAAAATACTGAGCTAATGAACACTATTCCCCAGTAGTTGTTTCTAAGTCACTTACAAATAAATAAATAAAACAAGGGGAAGTATTTTGAGGTAAAACAAATATCTTGTCTTTATGGTAGGTAAAAAATAAAACTCCGTTAGTACCCAAGTAAATAAAATGATTATTAGCAATGAATGAGAAATTATTCCAGTATAGAGAACTGAACAGCCAAGCCTTCTTGATCAGAATTCAAAAGGGCTGCCAGCTGAAAGTTCCCTTGAGTTAGTTGCAATGTACATGGGGTATGTAAAAAAAAATATCATGGATTCTTAATTAAATCTAGATACCTGTAATCATTGTAGAAGTAAAGCATAAGACAGTATGCACACTGAGAATTTTGAACAGTGTTTATGGCAACTGGAGAGAAATAGCCAAGTAATGGGACCCTGTGATGGCTGTGTGGGGGTGGGGCTCTGTGGGTGGAGGGGGTGGGGCTCCACGGGTGGAGGGGTGGGACACCGTAAGTGGAGGAGTGGGGATCCGTGGGTGGGGCACTGGGTTTGCACCCCCCTGCAAAAAATCCTGCGGGCTCCCTTGCCCACAAGGAATGTAAACCCAGCCCAGCAGACTCACTCATAACGCCCCCTGGGACACTTACATAGCCTTCTCACTTCTTCCTTTCCCAGGATTAGATACTAAAAGGATGCAGACCTTGGTCATTTATTTTATTCACTGCACATGTTAACTGTAAATGTCCAATTGGGGAATGAAGTATCAAGGAGAAATATTACACACAATGATGACAAAATATAGCTTGCAAAGGAAGTAATAAACTACAAGTCATTTGGTCATATATGTGTTTAGAATAAATTATGAAATTAACTAATACAAAATAAGTATAAAGTCATATGCAAAGTTTTTTTTTCACCAATTCTTTTTGGTGTCATTATTCTCTTATGTAAAGTTCTCTTTCTGATTCTAAAATATGTGTTTTTTTACTTCAATTATATCAATGCACCTATACTTATAAGTTTAAAAATATCATGTTTATATGTACTGTATGCTCAGCAACTGCTGTGATAAGGGGACAACCACTGCACAATTCAAAACCTCTTGGTAATGATTTGAAGGGAGTCTCACTATGCCAGCAACAGGTACTGAGATTCTATAACATTCTATGTTATTGAATCTCATGTTCTCTTCTTAGCATAGCCCAAACTTACATAAGAACTTGGTCAATAGTTAGTGCAGCAGCTCCACCTGTATGTCAGACCTAGTACTGCTGGCAGGGAGGAAGGACTGACATAGAGGTTGGCTCTGAATTGCCATGAGGTTGTGCAGTACAGGAGCTCCACCTCTAGGGTGGCATTGCCATCACACCTGCATTATCCCCATCAAGAATGAGAGTGGGGTTTGCAAAGTCACTAGTTCACCAAGGAATTAAATCTGTTTCTGAAAACAGAACAATGTGAGCCATTACACCAAACCATGTAAGTGCATGGAGGATGTGTACAGAAGCCCAGAAAAAATATTCAGTATGGTAAATAGTAAAAATAAGACAATAAAAATTTAAAACTATTTACCCTGAACTTAAAAAGAATTATAAGCAACAACTTAGAGTACTTTGAGTAAATGTGAGCAGTATTATTAACCCTATAAGAAGGACAGGGATACTGAAATGGTGTGCTAAATGTGACATGAATGTTATTTTGTTACAGGATGTAAGATTCCTAACAAAGAAAGAAAGACCGCAAACAGAAACATTGTGGGATATACATATAATATGGCTCTTAAAAAAAGAAGTATAATATGGAACCTAGGAAGTGAAAGTTGCTCTGGAGTGGTTGTGTTGTGTAAAAAAATAGTGGAAATACTAAATGTAATGTTGGTAAGGATGGGAAGGTTAGCTGCTGAGGTGGAGAGAACATGTTTAGAGAATTATACCCTTATATGCATACATAACTAGAAAGGCAAGAGAGAATCTGTTTCCTCAAATATTAGACTATGTAATGGTTAACATGAAAATTATAACTACAGGGGACGTTAATTGTGGTTTAAGGGGAACGTAAAAAGAAAGGGCAACATGTAAAAAAATACAGGAAGTGACAACATGTAGCAAGTTAGTTTTGTGGAAGAAACGTCAATGGACTTGTACAAGGGGCACTTGGATCTGAAATTAATTAATTATTCTGTATTATCAGAAGGCTTGGTGATAACGGATAGTAATGCAGTTGTGATGGGTTTTTCCGACCATTTAGCAATATGGATGGAGGTGAAGGAAAAAAAAAACAGAATAAAAAGAATAAATGAGAAATTATGGGATGAAACTGGAGAGTGGAAGTATTGCACTTATGGAAGTATCATTTAACCATAAAGGACTTCTATCAAAAGCTGATCCGAATGGAGGATTGAATTTAAAAAGAAGTACAAAAATGTTTTTTTTTCAGTGACATGATGATGTAAGAAAGGAGAAGAATGTGAAAATGGGGCAATTTTATACAACTGTATAGGAGAATTTAGAGAATAATACAGGAACTTACTGTGATATAGAAAAAGAAATATATACAATGAACTGAGAAAAAATAAGGTCATGTTTAAGCAGAGATTGTTTACAAGTGAGAAGGAAGAAAGTGTCTGCATATTTGGGTAAAACAGTAAAGGAGGATATTATTATAATAAGATAAATGTAAATGTAAAAGGAAAGGTAAAAATAATATAAGAGCAAAGTATGAGCATTGTCATACAACATGCAGGAAGCTTGTATAACAGTACAGGGATGGAAAATAAAAGATACTGGAAAGCAAATACATTTCTAGAACACGTTAAGGAAGAATCTGAAGAAGAAATTATTATGAGTGAATTAAATGCAAGCAAATGTTGATTCAGTATCAGGCACAGGGGGTATGGGGTATGGAATGTACAAACATTAATGGACCTTCAAAGAGGGCATTTTGTAACTGTGCTAAATGAATGGTTGAATGAAGGTTTTGTTTATGAGGAATTAGTGGGATATTAAACTTTATATGGAAAAAGGAAATAAGAATTAAATAAAAAAAACTGGAGACCCATCATGCTGAATAACATGGATTATAAAAATATGGGAATAATACAGAGAAGAACAGAAGAAGGGATGAGGGATGTTACAGAAAAACATGCATGTATGGCATAAAAGGGAGGGATCTGAAGAATTATTGTTGCATGTGACAGAAATTAAGGATGATGTTATTATACGTAAAAGGGAGGATGTGAAACTTATGGTAGGTGATACTAGTAAGGTATATGATATAGTAGGACATGATGCTTTATTGGATGTTATAGAGAAGTATAGAATAGGTAACAGAATTAGGAGAGTGTGTACATCAGTATATCAAAATGACAGAGTGAGGGTGCTAGTGAATGGGTGTCTGAGTGAAGAAATATGCATGAAGTGTGGTATAAGACAAGGATGTCCCATAAGTGGGATACTGTTTGCATCAGTAATTAATGTGATAATGAGTGAAGTAGCTTATCAAATGAAAGATGCTCGATATGTGATGCAAAAGGAAGGAATGCTATGACACAGCTGTAGTTGCTAAGAACAAAATGTGGATAAGGGAAGTGTTGATTTGTTTGAATGGATATTTAAAGGAAATGGGAATGACCTTAAATAAAGATAAAACTAAGGATTTGGGTGATGTGGTGAAAATGTTCCACATTAAAGAGAAGTAGCTCTGTTTTGCGATGTTTTGATTGGCCCGTATACCGGCATACGGGCCAATCAAAAATCGCTAAACACGGAGCTTCATTTAATGTGGAACTTCCGCATTAAACACAAGAAGCACCATGTTTAGCGATTTTTGATTGGTCTGTATGCCGGTATACGGGCCAATCAAAAAAAAAAAAAAAACAATGCGGAGGCTGCCCGGGATTTAAACCGGAAGGGCAGGACTTAGGATCAGGCTGCTGATCTCGGGACAGTCCCACCCAAATAGGGACATCTGGCAACCCTGGCCATATTCCTCCCATGCTTGCCTGTACCTCAGAGAAGTATATACCAAACAGGAGGGGTCCCAGGACCGAGCCCTGTGGGACACCACTTATAACTGGTTTAGAGTCGGACATGGCACCCATGACTCTGACCATGTGTGTTCTATCCGTGAGCCAGTTGGCCACCCATCTTGTGACATAGGGGTTAATGTTCAAGCTGGTGAGCTCATCTATGATGCCAGAGTGTGGAATGGTGTTGAAGGCCTTAGTGAGGTCCAGGTAGGCTGTGTGGACTACCTTTCCTTCATCTATGGCCTTGGTAACTGTTTCAAAGAAATCAACTAGGTTTAGGAGGCAGGATCTGCCTTTAACAAAGCCGAACTGGGTAGGGTCCAGTGTCTGGAGGTTCCCAATGTCTCTGTTTATGAGTTCCATGATGATTCGCTCCATAGCTTTGCTGACCAGGCTAATCAGGCTTATAGGATGATACTTCCCAGGTTCTGTTGTGGCACCACCTTTGTGGAGTGGGATGACTGTTGCTGTATGCCATTCTTTGGGTACATAGCCTGTGGTAAGGCTGAGTCTGAACAGTGAATTTAGGTGAGGGTTTAGTTCCTTTTGGAGTTCATGTAAGACGCAGCCTGGGACACCATCTGGTCCCATTGATGCTGTGTTCTTAGCTTTGGAGAGGGCTGTTTTTACCTGCATGTCCATGATGTCTGGGGCTCTGCATTCTTCTTGGATGGACACGGGCCCTTTTGGGGGTGGGGGGGTAAAGTTTGCACTGAACTTGTTAGCCAGGATGTTGGCAATGTCAGTTGGTTCAGTGTATTTTTTGCCATTTTGCACTAGCTCAGAGCATATCTGAGAGTTGCCACCTAGATTTTTGACATAGCTAAAGGCTTTGTGGCTATCTTTAGAGTCCTTGGCAATTTTTCTTTCGAAACTGGCCTTGGATGATTTTATGAGGGATCGTACTTTCTTGCTAATTTTGATCAGTGATGCCTTTCCTTTTTGGGATTTAGCTCTATCATGTAGTAGTTTCCTCCTTCTGTTGTAAAGCTTATTTATGGCCGGGGACCACCAGACTGGTTTCATCTTTTTGGAGGAGTGAGTCTTGGTTTTACTTTGGATCGCTCGATCCATGCATCCCTGTAGATGCTCATAGAATGCACTTGTAAAGGATTCTGCAGTTTGGGCAGCATTATCCTTTAGCAAGGGGGCTATGAAACTTTCCACCTTGGTCTTGGGAAGTGTGAAGTTGGCTTTTGAAAAGTTTTTCACAGTAGTTTCCTTGACTTGGGGTGGGGTTGGGATGTGGATGTCCAGTGTGATTAGTTTATGATCTGATCTTACCAGCAAGGGGTTTAACTCTGGTGTGGAGCACTTATCCCCCATGTTGGTGATGATCAAGTCCAGTATGTTGTCACCTCTTGTGGGCATGGTGACCAGCTGTTCCACGGCGTTTGAGTTTATAAACTCTAGGAAGCATTGGGCAAAGGAGTTTGTACTCGAGTAGTTATCCCAGTCAATGTTCCCAGTCAATGTTTGGGTAGTTGAAATCTCCTAATATCATGGCGTTAGGTAGGACCTCTGTATTTTCCAATGTTCTCAGGAATGCTGAGTGGGGGTCCTGAGACAAGGTAGGTGATCTGTAGCAGGCTACGATCTGAAAAGCAGCTTTGCCCACTAATATGGATGTTCTCCGAGGCCTCGTGCTGTGCTACTAACCTGGAGGTGTGGGTATCCTTTATGAAAATGGACATACCCCCTCCTTTTGTATTTCAGTCCGGGTTCTGGAGCTGAAAGGTATGGTATGAGTTGTAGCCTGGCAGTGCTGGGGTGCTCTCTGGAGCTTTGAACCAGGTTTCTGTTACTGCACAGATATCGATTTGCTCCATGCTAAGGAGTGCCTTGAGTGCATGCATTTTGAGGTTTAGACTTCTGGCATTGAATAACATTACCCTGAGCTTCTGGTTTCTTGTGTTGTTTATGGAGGTGGGTTTGTCTTTTGTGCCTTGCCTAAAAAAGGCATTATGGGGTGGCAAAGAGCTTTGGCCAGTATTTGAAAGCCTAGGGGTGACAGGTGCAAGCCATCTCTGGCAAAGCAGCGTAGCTTGTCGGGCATGTTGTCCCAGGCTGACAGACACTGGATCCCCTTTGAACAACACCAATAGCTTAGCCAATTGTTAAAACTGATCATTTCTTCTTCGTACTGTGGCATCATTCTTGGTAAGGGCAAGATTCTACTCAGGGTCAGGGTCACACCGGCCTGGGCTACATGATCAGAGAGCTCCTCTATGTCTCTTTTCATGTAGTCCAGGGAGGTACATCTCAGGTCATTCACACCAACATGTACAATGACAGAGTCATATTTGTACTTGTTTTGCAGTGACCTGAGTGCTTATGTTATGTGGCGGATCCTGGCACCCGACAGGCAGCTTACAGTAACCTTATCCTTGTTCAGTCTAGTGAGTGGGACGTCAGTGTGCCTGACAATAGAGTCACCTATTACTAGTGTATTGGGTGTATTATTGTGCCTTAAGGGCTGTGGTTGTGTGACACACTGACTTTGTGAAGTATGTGATACGTGGTTATTGTTTGAGGGTGGAGGTTGCTTGGATGTCTGCTTTGGAGGTCTCTGCTGCTTAGGCAGATTTTTATTTAGAGCCTCTGAGTATGTTTTTGTGTATTTATGTGTGTTGAAATAAAATGTATACTTAAGGGGTGAAGTGCCTCCAAAACAAAGTTATAAGTCCAGTAGAAAAAAAAGATTAGAAGCACACCACGACAATCGAAGCCAACTTATAAAGCTGACGTATCCTTTATTTGTAGAAAGTAAGCACTTTCACACCTCACAGGGTGCTTCTTCAGACTTTAATGAAAATAAAAAGTAAAAAAACTCCCTTATATCTCTACTTAACTCTTTCTTAAGCCAATGAAATCTCTGAATGTTAATAGGCTAATTAATTCTAATTAATTCTAATTTACAGCATTTAATTTCCTTGTCTTTAGAGTGATCTTTATAAAGACAGCTGTTGACTGATAGAATTGTCTAATAAAACTGGCAGTCTACTGTGAGTTTCTAAAAATAATAATAAAATATTAATAAAATATATTCATACACATGATGTACCTATACGCAAACAGACATACATAAAAAATTCATATAGAAACATAAAAATATAAAAATACATAAACATATAAATATGAAAATGTAAAAAATACATATATATACATATCCATATCTGTATACCTATATGTGACTCAATCTATACCTCGATATTATGTATAAATATATAAGTGTGTGAAAGTATATATATATATATATATATATATATATATATATATATATATATGTGAATAAGTATGTATAAAAAATATATATAAAAAATATATATATATGATGCATAAAAAATACATATATATAAATATATATATATATGATACATAAAAAATACATATATATATATATATATATATATATATATAAGTATATATGAATATATACATGTGGATGCATGAAGTAAATTTAATATATGATGGAAATGTGTGTGAATGTAAATATAAAAGTGAATGTAAAAATGTATATAAAAAAGTATGTATATGCTTATATATGTATGTGAGAATCGCATGAATGTGTATGTGAGAGTATGTGGTGAAAATCAGTATGAATTAAGTGCAATATGTATACTTAAATGACAGAAACTAGTGTATGCAAGTGAAGAACTGTATGGAAAGAGCAGTGTTGTTAATGTCTCAATGGTCTATCTTTCAAAAAGGGTTTTAAAGAAACTATCATTGAGACCATGTCTAATATCAGCTTGCAGTCTGATTATCAATTTGTTCTCTTCTTTTTCAGTAAAGTTACTTATGTTTCCTAGCCTTGTGGTGGTATGTATCAGTTCTAAAACCATGAACTTAAATTTATGTGTGGTATCATTATAAATCACGTTTGGCTAGGGCACTGGTCTCATTCTCTTTGCTTATGGCATATAGATGTTCCCTAATTCTCTCTCTTAATGTTCTATTCATTTTACCAACATAATACATATTGCATTTCTGACAAACACCTAAATAAACAACATTTCTGGAAGCACAACTAGCATAAAAATCAAACTCATAACATACTTGTGTGTCAGGATGTGTAAAAGTATTTCTATTATATATATATATTGACACTGTTTACAATTGTAACAAGGAAAAGTTCCCTTTTTTACTGAAAGTATTCTAGTCTGTTTGTGCTCATAACATAGTAGTTTCTTCAAGGACCTAGTGTTCTTATAACTGAAGCTCGGATGTTGACCTAGTATCTTACTAATCTCTTCATCTAAAGTCAAAATTCCCCAGTTCTTTCTAATAACATCTGTTATCATTCTATTACAGTTAGTATAAGGGATATTAACTCTTTGTCCAATCTTATTTCTTTTCTGACGAACTTCCATATTATTATTCTGTTGTTCAGCATCTTCTATATATGGACGTCCTTTACCTGTTCGATCCACATAATTTAGATTCTCTAAATCTTTTTTATTATAACCCCTGTCTGATAAATCCTTTTCTGTGTCTAATAAGGCTTTTTCAAAAATTTCCTGTTTACTAGTTAACCTTGAGCATCTCAATGCGTGGTTCTTTACCACGTTTTTATATATATGTGGGGGATGCATACTGAAGAAGGCATTTCTTTGACAGGGTTTCCTATAGATAGATGTATGTATCTTATCTCCATCTTTTGAAATCAACACATCTAGAAACTCTATAGAATCTTTTGAGCAGTTACTAGTTAATGTTACAAAAAGGACAATCACTTAATGTAAATATTTTACAAACAACGAGGAGACTGGAAGATGTATTAGTGAAAATCAAGAATGCGGAATGGCAAAGGAAACATATGGAAGCATGTCTAGCATTTAGAATTGTCCCCAGAGGACTACGCATACTGAAAATGCCTACATTCGGATCCACATACCCTGAATTGTTGTTGAAATGGCAAAAAATTAATTTGGAAACCAGCTTTAAATATATTGAACTTTTAATAGAACAATATACTACCATAGAATCTGAACTGAAAAATGAAGCAGATACATTAAATCATCTTTTGGTTAGATCCCTTAACAACATACAGACAGAGGGTTTTTTTAGTGAACTATCGACCACATTATCTATACATGATAATAGACTACTCTTAGCTAAAAAAAGGAAATTAGAAAGGGACTGTCTAGATTCCACCAAGGGGAACGTCTTCTCCTGGCCGAAGGAGTCCATCAGGACCAGAAATGCTGAAACTCCCTCTTACACTGAGAAAGCAGTAACACAGTATGATCAAGTTACTGTTCCTACCACCACTACCAGTTCTATTACATCATTTCCGGCTAATAGCATGCGAAACGAGAAAGAGGTAGTGGTGGAGATGCACGCTGAGCCTGTCACTACATTCAAGGACAATCCAGAGCCTGTCTCTTCATTCAAAGACAATCCTCAACCGGTCGTTCGACCTAAAACGACACTAACAACAACGACAGCAATAGATACTACAGAGGAATTACATGAAGAGCTCCATTTTCCCCTTTCGTTCAAACCTATGAACAGACAAGAATGGAGTCCGACTTACAAGGGGCGCAAGAGGAAGACGTCCGAGGAACCATACGAATTCCAGAAGAAAATTCTGAAGCCAGCACAAAGGACTTAATAGTGAACTTATCGAAACATACTTTAACGTCAGTGGAGGTAACTGTTTTGAATAAAGGATTATCTTTTATTCCTTCACAGTCTGTTGATGTAACTAATATTATAATTGACCTCAAGTGCTTTACTAGAAATGTAGCATTAGGCTTACTATACAATAATGATGATCAAGGTTTAATGAATAACAATGTTGGTGTATTTTCTAAACCATCAACTTTTATACCTCCACTACACAGTTATTTAGAATGTTTTGAAAAAGCATGTACTGTGGACTTATTAGCAATGTTTAATGATAGATCGTGTAAGCCAAAAACGCAGTTTTTTAATTTAACTAGTGAAGAAAGACAAGCTTTAAATGATTTACAGCATAATGTAAATATTGTGATTAGGCCTGCGGATAAGGGAGGTGCCACTGTGATATTAGACAAGGATTTTTATGAGAAAGAAATAACTGACACGTTGTCTGAACAGACTACTTATAAGTGCCTAACTCCTATGGAATTGAATTTTTTAATTAAGAATGTATACACAGATTTATATGATATGCTAATGTGCTCTATTATAGATAATGATCTTTACAAATACTGTCTTATTGAGAAACCACTAGTTCCTATGTTTAGAGGTTTACCAAAGATTCATAAGAACCTACAAAAACCACCTCTGTGACCTATAGTCTCAGGCAAGGGATGGTTAACTGAGAACATCTCCATCTATATAGAGAAACAGCTAAAACCTATTGTACAAACAACTACATCTATTCTTAGGGACACGCAACAGTTTTTAGAAGCACTAACTACATTAAATAATGATGGGCTCTTGATAGAAACAGATTATCTAGTAACCCTGGATGTAAAGTCCCTATTTACATGTATACCCAATGATGTAGGTCTAGAATATTTAAGGTTGTGCCTAATTCAGAAAGATATAACAAGGGATGAGGTAATTAAGATTATAATGTTATTGGAAATAATTTTGAATAATAATGTTTTCATATTTGCTGATAAGTATTTTTTGCAAACAACAGGAGTGGCAATGGGTACCCCATGCGCCAACTCATATGCAAATTTAGTACTTGCTTACTGGGAACATACATACATTCTACAACATACTGTTTTTTCTAAATATATTAGACTTTATAAGAGATTTGTGGATGACCTCTTTTTTATTTGGGGAGGAGACTATGAATCACTTAATGATTTTATTACCTATATAAATGGCACCACTAGCTTTTTAACATTAACTAGTAACTGCTCAAAAGATTCTATAGAGTTTCTAGATGTGTTGATTTCAAAAGATAGAGATAAGATACATACATTTATCTATAGGAAACCCTGTCGAAGAAATGCCTTCTTACACAGAACCAGTATGCATCCCCCACATATATATAAAAACGTGGTAAAGAACCACGCATTGAGATGCTCAAGGTTAACTAGCAAAGAGGACATTTTTGAAAAAAGCCTTATTAGACACAGAAAAGGATTTATCAGACAGGGGTTATAATAAAAAAGATTTAGAGAATCTAAATTATGTGGATCGATCAGGTAAAGGACGTCCATATATAGAAGGTGCTGAACAACAGAATAATAATATGGTAGTTCATCAGAAAAGAAATAAGATTGGACAAAAAGTTAATATCCCTTATACTAACTGTAATAGAATGATAACAGATGTTATTAGAAAGAACTGGGGAATTTTGACTTTAGATGAAGAGATTAGTAAGATACTAGGTCAACATCCGAGCTTCAGTTATAAGAACACTAGGTCCTTGAAGAGACTACTATGTTATGAGCACAAACAGACTAGAATACTTTCAGTAAAAAAGGGAACTTTTCCTTGTTACAATTGTAACCAGTGTCAATATATATATAATAGAAATACTTTTACACATCCTGACACACAAGTATGTTATGAGTTTGATTTTTGTGCTAGTTGTGCTTCCAGAAATGTTGTTTATTTAGGTGTTTGTCAGAAATGCAATATGTATTATGTTGGTAAAACGAATAGAACATTAAGAGAGAATTAGGGAACATCTATATGCCATAAGGAAAGAGAATGAGACCAATGCCCTAGCCAAACATGTGATTTATAATGATACCACACATAAATTTAAGTTCATGGTTTTAGAACTGATACATACCACCACAAGGCTAGGAAACATAAGTAACTTTACTGAAAAAGAAGAGAACAAATGGATAATCAGACTACAAGCTGATATTAGACATGGTCTCAATGATAGAGTTTCTTTAAAACCCTTTTTGAAAGATAGACCATTGAGACATTAACAACACTGCTCTTTCCATATAGTTCTTCACTTGCATACACTAGTTTCTCTCATTTAAGTATACATATTGCACTTAATTCATACTGATTTTCACCACATACTCTCACATACACATTCATGCGATTCTCACATACATATATAAGCATATACATACTTTTTTATATACATTTTTACATTCACTTTTATATTTACATTCACACACATTTCCATCATATATTAAATTTACTTCATGCGTCCACATATATATTCATATATACTTATATATATATATATATATATATATATATATATATATATATATATATATACATATATATATGTATGTATTTTTATGTATCATATGTATATATATTTGGTTCTACCTCACTTCACCGACACGCCGGAACATCGACAGGGAAATCGCGAGCCCCAGAAGATCGACAGCGCAGAAGACCGACGCGACGGGACCAAGAAGATCGACAAGCAGAAGACCGACCCGACGGATGAAAGCACCAACGCCGAGGATGCCGAAATGGGAAAAGGCTGTGTAAGTATGCGGTAGTGACGGACGTTAGGGTGCGAGTAAGGTAAGTGGGGATAGGGGTGGGTTAAGTGAGTTAGGGTTAGGGAGCGGGTCAGGTAAGTGTCGGTAGTGATTGTGTTTGGGTTAGGATAAGTGAGTTAGGGTTAGGAGCGGGTCAGGTAAGTGTCGGTAGTGATTGTGTTTGGGTTAGGGGCGGGATAAGTGAGTTAGGGTTAGGGAGCGGGTCAGGTAAGTGTGGTAGTGACGGACCTTAGGGTTAGGGTTTGGGTCAGGGTTGTAGGTAGTTGTGTATGTGTGGTTTAGTGTGGGTTTGTAGGGATTTTGGTGTGCTTGTGTTGTGTATGTGGTTTTTGGACGGGGAATGTGTTTAGGTTGTTGATTGTGGTGTGTGAAGTGTATGAGGTTTCGTGTTTGTGTACCGTCGGTTGTTTCGTTGTCGGGCATGTGGGATTTCGTGTTTTTGTACTGTCGGTTATGTGGTGTCGGTGATTGCGTTGTCGGTGTTGTGGTGTTTCGTTTATGTGAGGTAGAACCATATATTTATATATATGTATTTTTTATGCATCATATATATATATATATTTTATATATATTTTTTATACATACTTATTCACATATATATATATATATATATATATATATATATATATATATATGTATATATATATATATATATATATATATATATATATATACTTTCACACACATATATTTTTACATAATATCGAGGTATAGATTGAGTCACATATAGGTATACAGATATGGATATGTATATGTATGTATTTTTTACATTTTCATATTTATATGTTTATGTATTTTTATATTTTTATGTTTCTATATGAATTTTTATGTATGTCTGTTTAGTATAGGTACATCATGTGTATGAATATATTTTATTAATATTTTATTATTATTTTTAGAAACTCACAGTAGACTGCCAGTTTTATTAGACTATTCTATCAGTCAACAACTGTCTTTATAAAGATCTCTCTAAAGACAAGGAAATTAAATGCTGTAAATTAGAATTAATTAGAATTAATTAGCTAATTAACATTCAGAGATTTCATTGGCTTAAGAAAGAGTTGTAGAGATATAAGGGAGTTTTTTACTTTTTATTTTCATTAAAGTCTGAAGAAGCACCCTGTGAGGCATGAAAGTGCTTACTTTCTACAAATAAAGGATACATCAGCTTTTTAAGTTGGCTTCAATTGTCGTGGTGTGCTTCTAATCTCTTTTTTCTACTGTATTTATGTGTGTTGTTTACTGGTGAATGTATGACCAGTTTATGTGAGATTGGAAGTGTGCTGCAAGTGTTTCCCTTCTCCTCCTAGCTGGCTGTTCTAGCCATGGGTTGATGGGTTGAGAGAGCTTGGCCTCCAGTTTGGCTGTATAGTTGCATCTCTCACATACATTTGTGTTTATTGGAAGGAAGAGAGGGTTGTCTGTGTACATGAGGCAATTGTAACATTGCCACAAGATTCCCAGATTCCCCAGCTGGCCTGGAGAGTATACCTGAAACTGCCCTTTGGACATGCCTATATGGGTAGCTGAACTGTTTTACTGATTGTCCGGTAGGGACGAAATAGGGAGCCTTGTACTATTGTATAGTAAAGGGGGAGTTGTTGTGTTAGCGTTTATTAGTGCTTACTGAGAGCTTGGAGCAAGTGCTGGGCTGTAAAAGGAAAGTTAGAGTGCTTAATTTGAGAGTTTGACTAGTTCTAAGGGAAAAATTGAAGAGCAGACTTTGTGAAGCCTGGAATAGTTTAACCCTAGCTAACCGGCGTTGTGCGGTGTGCAAAACCATGCAAATGCGGGTTTTAAGGCAGTTGTGTATATTACTTCTTTAAGGTGGGTAAAGGAAGAGAATGATAAGTTTAAAAATTTCACTATTAAATTAAGTACAAAATATTCTGGGAAATAAGAATAACAAAAGAGAAAAATGTGAATAAAGAAATTACATTTTATCAAGAAACAATACAAACATTTAAAATAAAAATTGATGATATAGAGCAAGGTAGAAGGATGTGGTATAATAATGTAGTAAAACACTATTATTGTACAAATCCATGTAAAAATTTACCAGAAAAGACTGAAGTAAAGAAAAATGGTGTACCATGACACTAGAGTATCAGGATTTCTTATAGAGACTTGTAATAAATAAATTCCTAGTATAGGGGAAATGCCATTTAAAATGAAAGTTGAAAAATTGTGTTTATTTTACGGGGAAGAAGACACAACAGACTACTTTATGAAATGTAAAAGAGTTGCGAAACTCTGGAAAATGCTGTGTGAAAAAATGAGAATATTAGTGAAATAACACAGTTTTGAATATGATTATATATGAACATTATATCAACTGGAAGAAAGAATATGCAAAAAGGTAGATATGAATTTATTTTAGGTGATATAGGTTATTTGGAATGAAAGACTGAATTACATTCTCTTTACGAAAATGGATTTTGGCAGATATATTGCAAAAAAATCAGATTATAGTTATGGAAGGAGTTGGGGATCAATTATAGAAAAACAACAACGAGGATGTTAAGAAAAATAAAAAAAAATAGTAAGAAATAGATGTGCATATATGTCTGTAAATATCTACAATTTTGTAAATACATAATGTTTTTATGTTGTATTAAATAAAGGACCCTTATTTGTGCCTTTCCATGCATGGAAGGCAGTAATATGTCAAAGAAGGACAGTCTAGCAGTTGTGTTAGATCAGCAACTTTCCATTGCAGATACAGAGAAAGGTTCTGGTGATTACACTTCCTTTAAATCATGATGTCATACTGGCAGAAAAAATGGAATACCATCAGTAGTCCTTGAGCAGAAGACTAGTGCAAATGAGCCTTCATCTTCACCAGCAGTATTCTGGGTGGATGCCATAGAACACTGTGTTTTTTTAGGAATCTGTAGACTAGAACTGTTCCAGTGCTTCTATCTAGAACTGTTCTCGTGCTCCTGTCTAGAACTGTTCTAGTGCTCTCTTTTTTTTTCCTCAAAAATCTTTTTATTAAATTATAGAATATAACAAGACATCAACCAACAAACATTGTATATATATATAGTCAATTAGGAGTTGATTTAAGTTATACAACATTGTAAAAGCACATTTCAACTCATGAAAGTGAAAAAAAAAATCAAAAACAACAACACAAAAACAAACTTTATATACAATATATACAAATGGTAACCAGGATGCAAATGATAGAATGAGACCACAATCATATGAGAAAATAAAGTAGAAGAATAAATAAATCCCACACTGTACAAAAGATAAAAGTTTATAATCTAATATTCATAATTAATAATAGAAAGGACCTTTTCTAAAACTTTATTATTTAAAGCCATTTTTAGGACTTTTCAACATAGTTTTTGTGCTGAAACGTACAAGTATGCCATTGTTCTAAAGGCATTCCAATTCAATTTAGTACGGTCAAGCCAATTTCTGGAAATGTAAAGTTTTATAAGAGAACAGATAAATATGAGTACATGTGTATCTGGTTTAGACAGATGTATCTTAGGTATGTGTAGAATTGCAGTCTCCCAGGAAAGAGTTGACTTGTGATGCCCCATTTTCTGTAACCTTACTTTCAAGGAGGTCCAAAGTTTATGAGAGAATTGGCAATACCAAAAAATATGTAAGAGGTCAGCATTAGGAGAGAAGCAACAAGGGCAGGAAGGAGAGTTATTTGCATCAAATTTATTAAGTTTGGAGGGAGTATGATAAGCATTATTATTTATCATCAACTGAGTATAGAACAATTTATTGAAAGGGGAGTGTTCCAAAGTATTTCTAATGGCCAAGAGTTTTTGTTTCTCATTTAATTGAGGATTATGTTTGTCCCAGAAGTTAGAAAAGAGACATAATGAGTCTTGAATTAATTTGTTTATCAAATTATAAGATTTTGATAACCTTTTCTCAGGTAATAATAATGTTCTAATTACTGTATCAATATTATTAAAATCTTGCTCCCTTGGGATTATATAAGCACAATTAGCCATAATTACATCTCTTAACTGCCGCAGAATTATAGTATATTTACAATTGACTTTCAGTGTAGTTCAAGATTTGCCAAAGACAAATCTTTGTGTTTCAAAAGATCCCAAACATTCATATTCTTTATAAGGGGATATTTAGTTAAATTAAATGGTGCATTATCTAACTTTAAGTTAGGGTTCAGATGAAGTGGTTGTATTAGATGAAAAATATTATCAAATTTAATAAGTTTTAATAAGTCCTGAAATGCTTTGATCTTATGTTTTAGAAAGTTTGATATTTTAAGTGAATTCAAAATATCTAAGGAGATAAATGGAATGGCAACAGGGTTTATGTTTCTAGATAAAATATACTGATGCCATAACTTCATCCAAATTGGACATTGATTATAATGAATGATATTCAGTTTAGAAATGGACAGTAGATTGCTAGCCGAAATAATTAAATGATAGAGATACAAATTTGGTAAACCTAAACCACCCCTATCTTTAGAAGTTGATAATTTAGAGTAAGAAATCCTAACTGTTTTAGGGAACCACAAAAATTTAGCTAGTTCTTTGTTAACTTTATCAAAAAAAGATTTAGGAATGATTTGATCAGAAGAGTTGAATTGATAAAGAAATTTGGGAAGAATATTCATTTTAATAATTGCAGCTTTGGAAAGAAGTGATAAGTTGAGAAGTTCCCATCTACGCATGTCTAACATTATTGATGTCCATATTTTAAGTAAATTATTTTGAAATGAAGACAGATTATTATGATCTATATGTATACCCAGATATTTAACCCCAAAAGTAATATGAAAATAGGAGAATGGAAATAAATATGGTTTATGTGCCAGATGGTTTACAGGGAATATATAAGTCTTTTGGGAATTAACGTGATAGTCCGACGCTAGAGAAAATTTCTCAATGGAATTAATTATTTTTTTAAGATCTGTAATAGGAGTTTGAAAATATATAACTAAATCATCAGCAAAAGCAGAGAAAAGTAAATTATTGTTTAAAATCCTAGGAATCCTATGAAATGTGTTTTGTGCTAAGTATAAAAGTAATGGTTCTAAGTATAGATTAAAAAGAAAGGGAGATAAGGGGCATCCCTGTCTCGTGCCACTAGTAATCTTTATAGAATGTGATGTGGATCCGTTAATATACAGTTTGGTAAAGGATTCTTTGTAAAGGGTTTTGATAAAATTAATATATGTGATGGGAAAATTAAAGCAGGACATTGTTTGAAAGAGGAAATCCCAACTCACTCTATCAAATGCCTTGATGCATCAAGAATTAATGCATATATTGGGTTGTTGTCATTTTTTGTAAGATGAATAATGGATTCCAAAGAGAGAGTGTTATCCCATACATGTCTGTGAGACATAAAACCTGCTTGTTGTGGGGAAATTATTGATGATAGAACCTTCTTCAATCTGTTGGCAAGAATGGAGGATAAAATCTTGATATCTAAATTAATTAATGAGATGGGTCTATAATTATGAGGGTCTGTGTTATCTTTGTTGTTTTTTAAAATTAGAATAGTTTTTGAGGTGTTCCAATAAAGATCCGAAATGTCATTTATTTTTATGTAGTTATAAACTTTAAGAAGGAAGGGTGCAATTACTGACTTAAATAATTTAAAGAATTCAGAAGTAAAACCATCAGGACCTGGGGACTTACCAAGTTTGAGTCTATCAATTGATTCAGATATTTCAAGAAGACTTAATGGGGCCGAAAGAATACTTTGCTGATTTTCATTCAAAGTAGGAAATGTTATAGAACTAAGAAAACTGTTTATATGACAATTTACTAATAAATTAGAAGATTTGGAATAAAGATCAGTATATAGTAATGTGAAGAGTTGCATAATTTCCTTGTCCGTGTTGTATAATTTATTTTTGAATTGTATGGGCGATATTTTGGGCCTATCAAAATTATTTTTAATTATTCTAGCTAGGGTTTTCGAAGGTACTTGAGCCCATTCAGAGTAGGTAACTAATAATCTTTGTTCCTGTGTTGAAAGATTATTTTGATGTAATAAAATCAGATCTTTTTGAGAATTTATAATTTGTTTATAGACATCAGGATCATAATTTAATCTATATTGATTCTCAAGAGACTGAATTCTTAGTTTTAACAATCTTTCTTTATTATTGAATTGTTTTTTAAGGTATGAGGCCTTACCAAGAAACATACCCCTTAACCTTGCCTTACACGCTGCCCATTGAATATCATAGGGAATAACTGTTGAGTCTAAGTTGTTTTCCATCTCTTGAATTATTTCTATACACAGTTTACTAACTTCTTTATTAGAGAGCAAGTTGTTATTCAAAGTCCAACAATTCCGTTTGAATGCATAAGCAAATTTAAACTCGAGATTCAATTTTAATAAAATTCTAGAATGATCCGAAAGAAATCTGGGCTCAATAATGAAATCCAAAACTGATTGTGTAAGAGAATTAGATAAGAGAAAGAAATCTAGCCTTGACCAAGAATGATAACATTTTGAATAATAAGTGTATATATCTTTTTTCTTTGAGTATTTAATGTATTGTAAAGGGTCTATAAGGTTATAATCCATTATTAAATCTTCAAGAGCAGAAGATGCTTGGTAATTATATGAAGAGGAAGAACTAGTTCGATCAATGTCAGGGTTAATTACAACATTCCAGTCTCCACCCACTATAACATAATGATCTTTGTAATAAGAGAGGATATTATATATTTGTAAAATAAACAAATGCTGATGGTTACAAGGACCGTATAAATTTAGAACCAAAAGTGGTTTATCAAGATTGTATATATTAGAAGTAAAGTAACACCATCTACCCTCCTTGTCATATTTTTCTTCAATAATAATCCCCTGAAATTTTTGTTTAATTATAATAGCCACCCCCCTGGAATTAGAGGTATCCCCCGAGGCTATTATTTTTTGGATCCATTTTTTATTTTTATCCTTGTACCAATCATCTCTAGGTATATGTGTTTCTTGTAAAAAACATATATGAGCTTGAGATTTATAGATTAAATGAAACAATAAAGATTTCTTGTCTTTATTTTGGATCCCTCTTACATTCCAGGAATCTATTGTTAACAGATTAACCATACGTCAATCTAAGGTCCATTAATATTGATGGAATAAACTAAATACATTTATAAATAAAGAGAAGATGAAAGAAAGGAACAAACATAACTTAATTTTGTTAAAATGATTATTCTGAGTACTGATAAGTTTCAGTATAGGATTCATTGTAGTCTCATTTTCTTCCCTCTTCCCTATCCCAGTGCCTATCCACCTTAACCTAACGAAAGAAGGAAGACAAAAAAGTCTATACAAAAGAAGTAAGTACATGGTCACCCTTAACATCAACATAAAACAAAGAAAATTATGTAAAGTCCTAAAAAGGACTATAAACAAGTTATCAAAACTAAACATATTTACATATCTATCAAAACACAAAATGCCCAGCATACACATTCCCTATTCATCTGTATATTCACAAGCTCCTATACAGGTAAATATGATTGTAATGAATGTAAATAAACCATGCTAAAACAGCATTATGATATGAATTTGTAAGGAGATATAGTGGAACATAAATATAGTTAATAAAACAATAATATGGCTAAACACTGATAATCATAAATGTATATGAAAAAAGGTTAAATGTATGTCATATACCTTAAAAATATATGTAGTTTAATGAAATGGAGTATTGTCAGTTAAATATAAAATTGTAATATTTTTATGTTAATAATATATCTAAACAGTTAACACTAATTAATCTTCTTCTAGTAAATGTGGTGTCTAAATAGTAAGAATACTAACCAAACTAGTCTAAAATCCTACTATAAAAATGACATCACGTGACATCTAAAATCCATTCAAAAATTAATAAAATATATAGCATGTTATTATAAAAATAAATGAGAGCCTCTTTATGTATCATGTTGTTCTTATATTCTATTATATATAAATTTATCATTCAGGTGTTTGAATCATACACATTAGAATTTATAACAAAGGCATCATATAGCCCTAAGCAACTATGTCTAAAAAATATAAATTCAAATAGTACAAGTGACATATAAATTCCTAAACTTGAATAAAAGACTTATTATTTGTTTATAATGAAGGATCAACAGCAAATAATGGACCCCTAGTTAGTTAATCACTATCCCAGGTTCAGTGTGAAACAGATAATAATAAAATAAAACACATTTAAAATTATGCGTCTAGAGCGCTAACTAGAATATATGAAACGATATAAACATGAATGCTTGACTCAATGCACGACATACTGAGGTAATGGAATATGTAAAGAGAAGTTAAATCAGAGTCAGGCAGATAAATAGCCTGCTTCACAGGCACAGAGGCAGCAAAGCCTCCGCACGTCCGTGGAAGGCTTCCTGACCTTGTAACAAGCTTCTTGCAGTGGATAAATCAGAATAGCCATCCTGAGCAAGAGAAAATAACTTACTTGCAAAACTTCGTGATGGATTAATCAGTTGGAGTCAACTGCAAACCAGGAAGTCATTGTATTTAGTGATCAAGAAAACACATTTAAAATGTGCCTAGACTAACTAACTAGAATATATAAACAGTATAAAATAAAAATAAATGCTTGACTCACAACACAACATACTGATAGAACATGTAAATGTAAGTTAAGAGTCAGGCAGATAAATAGCCTGCATCACACAGGCAGCACAGGCACAGAAAACCGTCGTCCATGGACCATGGGATGGCATCTTTCCTGACAAGCTTGGATAGTAACAATCATCATAAATCAGAATAGCAGCAAATAAAACTTGCAAACTTAAACTTCGTAATGGATGGATTAATGCGCAGAGTCTTAGCAGTTTTCATCAGGTACAACAGTACGAAACCAGGAAGACATTGTATTTAGTGATCGGAATATTCAGGGATTCAAATTACAGTTACCGATCACCTTAGAAGCAAGCAGTTAAGTTGCAGACAATGTAGCGGCACTCAGGATGATTTCAACAGGACGAACATGTCACAGTTTCCTTGGGAATCATAACATCATCATGCAGGCAAAACAGGAGGGAAAATAATTTGAGACTATGAACAGAAAACAAAACAACAGAACTCTAACCAGGTTGGTGGCGCTACTTTAGCACGAGAGTCTAGAAGATTTTCCCTCCATTCTGTTTGGGTGATATTTCATACAGAAAACCATATATCCACATAAACAAACTATAATGGAGTTGCTCAAAAATTATGGCACCTTCATATATTGGAATAAAGATGTTTAAAATATTATCATCTCTATAAACCAATAAAAACAGATATTACACACTATAAAGTCAGAGTGTTTATTCGTGTGGTAAAGCTTGTCATAACTTCTGTTATTTAAAGAATATTTACAATGTCATGTAAAATCACCAGTTAAATTCCAAAGTACTTACAATGGTTAGGAGAATTACTTTTGTATGACTGTGTCAGGAAGGATTTTGAATAATTTCAAAACGATATCCTTAGCTTCTTGAGGTTCTGAAGCCATATAACTTCTGTCATTATAACTAAAAGAAAGTGTGTTTGGATACCTCATTTGAAATTGTATTCCCCTTTTGATTAGGTCAGCACAATAAGGTGATAATTTTTGTCTGTTCAGTTTTATTTGTGGGGGTAAATCCTGTGAAAAAGTCATCTTATATTTATTCCAGATGAGATATTTCTTACTCTTGGCTGCTTCTAAAATACTTTGAGTGTCCTGCTAATTTAGTAATCTTGTATAAATAATCCGAGGTAAAGTAGAGTCTTGTCTGGCATGCAGGGCTCTATGCGCTCTTTCAACAATTAAGGTGTTAGTAGTTGTCTCAAAGTTAAGTAATGCATCAAATATTTGTTTAGTCACTGAAATTAAGTTTTGGTTTTCATAAGATTCCGGTAATCCTCTAATTATTATATTATTCCTGCGACTCCTTGCCTCTAAATCCAGTAATTTGGCTTGTATTTCTGTAATGAGAACATCTTTGGATTTTAAATCACATTTTATGGAGTCTGCTCTTATTTCCATATCCAGATTTTTATTTTCAATTATGTCCATTCTGTCATTAATCTGTCTTAGAGTTTTACCAAAGTCAGTAAATTGTTCAGAAAAAGACTGAATAGCACTTTGAATGGGCTGTAGTGCCATTTTCAAATCATCTAAATGAAAATTGGAGTCATTTTTATCTTTAGTACTTACTTTAATGTTCTCAGTAGCTTGTTTGTTGGTTCTTAATCTTTTAGAGCCGGAGTCCTTTTCTGGAGAAAGCATAGAGGAGAATTTGGCCTTGGTTGTCTGCGTCTCCATGGAGTCAGAGTTGCCAGCCATGCCCAGAAAAGAGGTGTGAAGACAGGAATACTGACCCAGATAGGAGCTTATATAGTGCACGTGTCCAGAGACTGTTGAGGCCAAAAGATAGTCTGAGGTAAAATAATATAAAAGTTGCACTTTTTCCAAAAATTAATAATCCCAGAATGAAGAAGATATACCAGAGATACTTTCTGTAGAAAAAACTGTGGAAAAAATTCTCTTAAAAGTTATTAAAAATTGCTGGTAGTATCAGAGTATTGAGGAGCTCAGTGAATAGGGAGCAGTCTATCCGGCGACTATTTTCGTTATCAGTCAAAACTGTTTTAGTGCTCTTGCTTTAAAGAAACCTATAAATGCTGTCTGGGACACACAAATACAGTTTAAGAATTAAACTGAAGTAGTGGCTAAAGAAGAAAAGTCTTATTGTAGCCTTTTGTTAAGTTAGAGACCTCTGGAGAGAATATAATCTAAAAAAATGACTCTGTTGATCATTATTTTGTTTTGGACAACTTTGTTAAATCAAATTGCTTTGTGGTATCAGACATACTGTCACTAATCCAGTTGGGTAAAGTAAGATTTTGTGAACTGACTTTTGAATCGTTTGATAAACCCTTTGATTTTTTTTTTCAAAAACTTTGGTCGCATCTCAATGGATTATTTGTGGTAGTCTTACAAATTTATTGGGGCTGCTTAGCCTGCTCCTGTTTTGAGAAAGACATTGATAATTCAGTAATGAGTAATATGCTCACTGAGATGGACATTAAAGAGCATGTTTAAAGTTCTAAAATTAACCTTTATTTTTACAAAAAATCTCTGTGCATGTGAACACTCATGTAAAAATAAAAGTTACTCACAAGATACTTTTTCAAATAATCAATGTTTAAAAAAGCTTCCACAAATGGAAGTGTGTACTAGTCATGCCATATTTATCGCATTAATATTAATGTGGTGGCAGGAGGTGTGCACGTCAGTTTGGGGGCCGATTGTAATTAGAACAGATTAATGTGACTAAATACTTGTGAAACAATTAAACTGTCAGCCTTTCAAATGAGCAGTTTGACAAAAAACTTACTTTAAACTTTTTTGCCAGACTGTTAATTTAACAGGTCGGCAAATAATTGTTTCACAAGCATTGAATCGTGCTATGCCACTCCACTTATTCCTGTCCCACAAAGTGACTTATATACCTCTTGCCCTCATATTAATATCAATATTAATATCATAAATACAGCCTAACTAGCTTACACTTCTATGTACTGGAGCTTTTTAAACATTCATTTTCTGAAAAAGTGGCCGGAAATTTAGTTGCATTTTTACATAAAAAATTGCATGCAAACATTTTTTATATAAAAATAAAACTTTGTTTCTTCACTTCAAACATGACCCTTAAGAACTATTTTTTGACTTTGTGTAAAACAATGCATTCTATCAGGAAGGTTTATGATGACAGCGGTTTGTGGACAGGGACATGGGTGCTATAGGTTACTATACATAATAAAGACAATGAGGTGCTGTATATTCCCTATGTAGTAAATGTACATGGGATCAGGGGTACACCTTGGAATGTAATGTAAATAAAAATGTGTTTTTAGGGTGTGTTTCTTATTTCATTATTGAATGTCCTAAGAGAATTTGTTAACAATGTGGTCAAAGAGGACATAACATATTGAATTGTATCATAGAATGTTCCATGTGCTGTGGTAAAAGTCATCCTTAATTTGATTGTCCTCAGAAAAGTGAGGACAGTTCTCTACTGGTTAAACTGGTAGTGGTGGAATGTGACTAGGGTGCAGAAATGGTTGTTAAGGCAGTACTAGTAGGGTGCAGAAATGGTTGTTAAGGCAGTACTACTAGAGCAGAGCTGAACCATCATCATCATCATCAGCCCCCTTTTCCCATTTTCTAGACGGGATCGGTGTGTTGTGTTAACTGTCACCGTCTCTCAATTTATTGCCACTCCTGCCTTCTTCGACACTTATGCCTGACTGCTGCAGATCTTCTCTTAAACAATCCATCCACCTCTTTGCAGGACATTCTCACTTCTTCTTGCCTTCTTCTTGTCTGTTCCAGTCTTCTTCACCAAACTGTCTTCTGCTTTTCTGCATGTGTGTGTCCGAACCACTGTAATCTGTTCTCTTTGTTCTTTTCTGAAATTGGAGCTGGTCTGGCTTCTGCTGTGATGTCCTCATTTCTTCGTCTGTGCCATAGTGTGCTTCCTACCACCCTTCTCAGGGACTTCATTTTCATCACCTCTAACTCCTTCACCTGCTCTGCGTTTACTGCCTAGGTTTCTGTACCATAGAGTAGTATTGGTCACACCACTGTCTTGTACACCTTACTTTTCAGTTTCCTTGGGATTCTTTTGTCATTCACTACACCTGAGACTCTACAGTGGATATAAAAAAGTGTATACACCCCTGTTAAAATGCCATTTTTTTTGTGATAGAAAAAAATGAGACCACAATAAATAATTTCAAAACTTTTCCCACCTCTAATGTGACCTACAACCTGTACAATTTAGTTGAAAAACAAACAAACTAATCTGTTAGGGGATAACATATAAAAACTAAAAAACATACAATAAGCTGGTTGCATAAGTGTGCACACCCTTAAACTAATACTTTGTTGAAGCACTTTTTGATTTAATTATAGCATTCAGTCTTCTTGGGTAGGAGTCTATTAGCATGGCACATCTTGACTAGGCAATATTTTCCAACCCTTCCTTGCAAAAGCACTCCAAATTTGTCAAATAGGGAGGGCATCTCTTGTGCACAGCCCTCTTCAAGTCACCCCACAAATGTTCTATTGGATTTAGGTCTAGGGTCTGGCTGGGCCATTCCAAAACTTTAATTTTCTTCTGGTGAAGCAATTCTTTTGTTGATTTGAATGTATGCTTGGGGTCCTTGTCATGTTGAAAGATGAAATTCCTCTTCATCTTCAGCTTTCTAGCAGATGCCTGAAGGTTTTGGACCAAAACTGACTGGTATTTGGAACTGTTCATAATTCCGTCCACCTTAACTAAAGCCCCAGTTCCAGCTGAAGAAAAGCAACTCCAAAGCATGATACTGCCACCACCATGTTTCACTGTGGGGATGGTGTTCTTTTGGTGATGCAAAGTGTTGTTTTTGTGCCAAACGTACCTTTTGCAATCGTAGCAAAAATGTTCAACCTTAGTCTCATCAGACAATAACACATTTTCCCACATGCTTTTGGCAGACGTGATGTATTGTTTTCCAAATTTTAGCTGGGCCTGAATGTTTTTCTGTGTAAGAAAAGGCTTCCATCTTGCAAACCTACCCCATAGTCCAGACATATGGAGAATACAGGGAGATTGTTGTCACATGTAGTACACAACCAGTACTTGCCAGTAAATCCTGCAGCTCCTTTGGTGTTGCTGTAGGTCTCTTGGCAGCCTCCCTGACCAGTTTTCGTCTGGTCTTTTCATCAGTGTTGGAGGGACGTCCAGTTCTTTGCAATGTCACTGCTGTCCCTCATTTTCTCCACTTTTTGATGACTGTCTTCACTGCGTTCCATGGTATATCCAATGCTGTGGAAATTGTTTTGTACCCTTCTCCTGACTGATACCTTTCAACGATGAGATTCCTTTGATGCTTTGCAAGCTCTCTGCAAACCTTGGCTTTTGCTGTAGCAGCCAACTGAGTAAATGTCAGGAAAATCCTACTAGGACAGCTTTACTTCATTTGCAGTTATTCAGAGTCTCTTTAATTGATGGTAGGTGTGTACCCAAGAAGACTGAATGCTGAAATTAAATCAAAAGGTGCTTCAACAAAGTGTTAATTTAAGGGTGTGCACACTTATGCAAACCGCTTATTGTACGTTTTTTATTTTTTATATTTTTTTCCCCATAACAGATTTGTTTGGTTTTCAATTGAATTGTACAGGTTATTGGTCACATTAAAGGTGGGAAAAGTTTTGAAATTATTTATTGTGGTCTTATTTTTTTATATCACAAAAACCTGGCATTTTAACAGGGGTGGGCATACTTTTTATATCTATTGTATGCCAGTTGGCTGCAGCTCCTCTGATTGTAACTTTGACCTCTTCAGACTTGCCTTGTCCTCAACCACCCCTCTAAAATACTTATATCTATTAACCTGCTTCAATTCTCAGCTACTTCTGATTTCCCAAATTTGCTGCCATTAATGCTCTTATCTGAGCTTAGTTTCATCCCATGTGTCTTTAGTTTTGCCTTCCATTCCCTTATCCTTTGCTGAACTTCTTGCTCAGAGTCTGACTGTAATGCAGCATCATCTGCATACAGCAACTTTGTTGATCTGTCCCCTCTGACCTGTTTGCTAATGTAGTACATCACCAGTATGAACAGCAGTGGTCTTAGAGCTGAACCCTGGTGCACCCCTATTCCCCATGGGAACACCTCTGTGAAGCTGAACACTGTTCATACTTGAGTCATGGGTTCTTGCACATAGCCTGCTCTAATTCTATCAATGTTTGTGAGACTTCAAACCAGTGCAGTACTTCCCAAATCCGCTTTCTTGGGACCTTGTCTTATGCTTTCACCAAGTCTAGAAATGCCTCTTTTGTCATCTCTAGCTTCTTCTCAACTATCTGTTTCACTGCAAACATTAGGTCAGTTGTACTGCATCCTGATCTGAATCCAAACTGCTCATCTCCTATCTTACATTCTATCACTCTGCATATCCATTTATCAATCACCTTTTCCAGAGCTTTCATGCAATGTGACAGGAGTTTGATACCTCTATACTGTCCACAGTTGTGGATGTCTCCTTTGTTCTTGAACACTGGCACTAGTACGCTTATTCTCCAGTCATCTGGGATATGCCTCTTTCTCCACACTGCTAGGAGTACCCTCAGGAGCTAGTACTTCCTTATCTCACCCAGCATCTTTATCATATCTGCTGTAAGCTCATCTGATCCTGCTGCTTTCCCTGACTTCATCTTCCTTAGTGCTGGTCTTACTTCGTCTAGGGTGGGCTCCTCTTCTTCTCTCATTGTAGGCTGTTTCTGGGGTAGTACAGCTTCTGTGGGGTTTTCTTCATTCCTGGAAATGCTGGAAATACTCCTTCCATCTACCTTTGATGTCCTCTGGATGGTGAGCAGGTTGTTGCTGGCATCCCTTATGAAGGAAGTTTGACTATTTTCTTTATCTTTCTGTCTTTGCTTTGCAACCTGATGCAGTTTCTTTGTGCCCCTTACTGAGTCACTTTCCAGAAGACGGTACAGTGCTTCTGATGCCCTGTTCTTTGCTATTGGAACTTCTTTCTTAGCTTCTTTGTTAGCCAACCAGTAGTCCTTCCTAGCCTGGTCAGTCTTTTCTGTCTCACACTTTTTCCTGCACTGCTCCTTTCTTTTGATGACTTCCTGGACTTCTGCATTCCACCACCAGCTTTCCTTATGTATCTTATTTCCATACCTGGGTTCAGCCACATCTCTTTTCTGTAGTCCTAACACATGTTCCACCTATTTCCTCCTCTTCTTGGTGTGCTAGAGCCCTGATTTATTCCTTGAACTGCTGTGCTGTCTCTCCAGTCAACTTCCAGGCCTTCAGACTGGTCTCTGTTGACCTTCTCTGACTTCTTCTTGAAGATGACTGTGGCAACCAGTGGTTTATGCTGTGGGCTGACTGTTTCAATGTGGATGATTTTGCAATCATTGATTCTACCCCAGTGCCCTTGCCTTACTAATAGGAAGTCTACCAGAGTTGCATATTGGCCACTCTTTTATGTGATCTTGTGACTGTCTCTCTTTCTGAACCATGTATTGGATACTATCAAACCATTTGCCAGACAGAAGTCTAGAATGACCTCCCCTTCTTTATTCCTGATGCTCCACTCATGTGAACCCAAGCAGTCCTCATATCAGTGGCGGCTGGTGACTTCAAATCAAAGGGGGGCTGCAGGTGACAGCTGAATGGGTGGGGTCAATGGGATGGGGTGCAGCCAACTAGAAAGGGAAGGTGCTATGCTCAAAACCACAAAAACTAAATATATTGCCCTGGGTGCCATACCGTCATTATGAGAGTCCAATCAAGACAAAATGAAGTGTAGAAGAATAAAAATATTTCAGTGCATTGGCTGCATGACAGCTTAATATCTAGATGGAAATAGAAAAGGTTGTGAGGCATGAAGAAATAAATTACTTTTTTTTAAATACATTAATGGAATGCCAGTCAAAATCAAGTATAAGAAAAACAAGCAGCACTCAACTCAAACCACTTCTTGCACTGCAGTTCTAATTATAATTTTTATTCTGCTTTATTAAAGTACCAAGTAACATGCTGAAAGTAGAAATCGCTGATGCCCCCACTTGTAAAAATGTTCCTTATCCAAAAAAAAAAACCTGCTGCCTGACATCTACTTGTTTCATGGGGAAAACTTGATCAAAGTAAAAAAATGAAAAGCAAACAAGAAATAAGCTCAAGATACATTGCTTAAAAGGATTACTGTACAGGTTATGGACCACTCGATTGGCATTCTGTTTATGGGTAAAGCCTGCAGAGATGACTGGAAGTCTCCAAGTGTAATGAGACTCTTAAAATAATGTAATCCTGTTCTTTATTACAAATACTGCCATATGCATTTCAGTACCCAAGGCTTATACATTATCTAGTTAAGTATTCTCTACATGGCAACAGAAAGGCTTTCAATGTTGGCAATTCTTTAACAGTATGCTTATTAAAGCTTACTTGCATCTTGCAATCTCAGCCAAGCTTACCTGATGGTCATTAAAGTATTGCTACTTAAACACAGAGCAACAGGCACTTTGAGTAATAAGCATAAATCAACAGTACAAAAATATGACAGAAACCAGACCATTCTGTAAAAATCAAGGACAGATGAAAAGCCACTCTAGTACTTGTGTCTACCTTGGATGGGGGGGATACTCTGCACATTTACACTGCATAACTACTCCTTGCCTTGCTTCGACACATCCAGAGTCACTACATGGGGGAGTGGGGTGCAACAAGTATGTCACAGTTTGAAATGTCTCTGGCTGACTTGTGATGGCCCTGACACCTCAGAGCAAGAAATATGGACAAAGTCATACAAAGAAATGGGACAAAGGCCCAAAAATAAGGACACTTTTTAAAATATTGCTCTTATAAACTTAGAAAGATAATAGAGGTCGTGCATTAGTATGAATTTTCTGAATGGCATGAAATCTGAAACTCAAATGTCTATCATTATTTTCTAACTTCAGTCTTTAATGATTTGTCACTAATTTGCCAAAAATACACAATTTTATGAAAAATGGACAAAAAATGTGATGTAAAAATATAAAATAGCAACACAATACAGCTGGGAACCTGTCAAAGAAGGGACACTTTAATATTAGTACCACTAACTTGAGTGGCTGACAAAATAAAATAATCTACATGCATTTCTGAAATAAAAGTAATCTAACGGATTATTACAGTTCTTTCTTAATTATAAACTCTCCATGTTTTCTTCCAAAATTGCTATTTTGCGGAGGGATCATTAGGGGGAGAGCAACATTTTGAGCCAAAATCAGGGACAGTTGAGAGGTTTGGCTATGCCTAATTCTATAAAGCAATTTATTTGCATGTACCTCTCAACCTGTTAATGCAATAAATCAGGACAAGGCCAAATATATTGGGAGAACATATAAACAGTACTAAAAATTGCTCTTGTATAAACTGAAACCATTGATAGAACAGGTCTTACTTTAGCATGCATTTTTCTGAAGGTTATGAAGTCTGAAACTCAGTGTGTCATTAGTGACTCAGTTCCTAAATGATTTGCCAGAAAACCACAATTTTTATGAGGAACAAACCAAAAATAAGAAGCAAAAAATCTATTCATTCTTTGAAAATCTGGACAGTTGGGAGGTATGGTTCAGCTGGAGCTGCCTAAGTTTTCCGCCCTTCCCCCTCACAAAACCATGGTCGAATGGAGCCTCCCCCTGCAGCCATTCCAATGATCCATTACTTGGCTGTTTCACTCCATTTACCATAAACACTAATGTGAATACTGATTTACTTCTATGATGATTTGAACATCATTTGAAAGTTTTATTTTGCATTTTACAGCACAAACACTAAGACATCAGCTAAACAAACTTGGCATTAAAACTTCTCTGCCATTGAAACTCACATTCATTGAAACAACATTGAAACCCACATTCAAAGAAAATACACCCATGACAGATAAAGATTAATTCTGGGCTGTTTTCAAATCATAGGCCCCTTGAATATGAAACATACATGTGCTCTTTGATACACCTTCCTATTGCTTTGAACATTTTTCCAGTAAACAATGAAACAAAATGCATGCACCAATGACAAAACTGCCCAATTCAGAACATTTCCATCATAAAAGTCTACTCAAACGTCTACAGTCCACTATTATCAGTAAATATGCACAATTCTACAGTCCACCATTATCAGTAAATATGCACAATCTCTGAAGTAGTAAAAATGTCATCTAAATAATTCCACGTTAAATAAATCTGTAATGAAGAGGTTGCTGCTAATCACCTTTATATTTCATGGTTTCATCGAAAAATAAAGTGTCTGATGCCCCTGAGGAATAAGTTGCCTAATTTACATTAAAAATAAGCTAGTAATATTGCAATAGGAAATGGATGGCAAACTGATAACAGGCTCATAGTTAGTATCTTAACTTTCAGTACGGCAGCATTCACCCTTTATGGGAGTAGAACAACCAACCTTCTGCATCAAAAGCAAGTACACAACCTGTTGTGCTATTAGCAATGTGAGCTGACTTAGCATAATCAGCACTAAACTTCTCTTCCCCTGCAGCTCTCACCTCCTTGTAAAATCTACTCAATACTTAACTGCATCTCAACTTAGCAGCACAATAAATCTGGAAAAAGCCAAATTTATTGGGGTGGGTCAAAAGGACAAAAAACAGAGACACATTAAACATTGCTTGTATAATCTTGGAAAGCTGCTAGAATAAAATGTTGTCTTACCACCATACATTTTACTGCCAAGGTCCCTGTGCAAAAGAGTCAGAACAACATACCACTATGCCAAATCACCTGCTTTGTGAAAGAAAAATGCTGTGTTACCACTGTACATTTTACTGTCAAGGTCCCTGTGCAAAACAGTCAAGAGCAACATACCACTACACCATATCAGCTGCTTTGTGAAAGAGAGGAAGAGTGAAACTTAAATGGCTATCATTTAATGAATTCAGTTCTCACCATAACTGTCAACCTCTTAGCAGAAAACACCTGGACAAACCAGTAATGAGGGAATACAGCCCTAAAACATATTCAGTGAATTCAGTTCTTGCCAAATCTGTCAACCTTAGCACAAAAAACCTGGACAAAGCCAATAACAGGGTATTACAGTCCCAAAAATAAGGACAAATTTCAAAGCCAATAACAGGGTATTACAGTCCCAAAAATAAGGACAAATTTCAAATAGTCATCTTATAAACTTAAAAAATTGCTATAATAAAAGGTTGTGTTACTATATATTTATTGCTAGAATAAAAAATTATTTTACTATGTATTTCCTGAAGAATATGAAGTCTGAAATTCAAATGCCTGTCAATTTTACTTCTGATGGAACAAAAACAATTTTCAGCAGAGGCCCAGGGAGAAATACTATAGACACATGTCTTTGTAAAATGGCAGGACACCAGAGCAAATCCACACAAACACAGGGATAAGATGCAGACTCCACACAGAAGGCACCCCAGCCAAGAATCAAACCAGAAAACCTATAACTGTGAGGCAACAATACTGCCACTGCACCATCAAATATGCAAGGAATTAAACATTCAGAAACCTTAAGTCTGAAATTCAAATGCCTGTCAATTTTATATAACATTTGTTAATCAGGACAGTCTGACTTGGAACAAATAAACAATTTTCAGCAGAGGCCCAGGAAGAAATAATGCAGACATGTCTTTGTAACATGGGAGGACACAAAAGCAAACCCACACAAACACAGGCAGAAGATACAGACCCCCACAAAGAAAGCACCCCAGCCAAGAATCAAACCTGAGAACCTGCAGTTGTGAGGCAACAATGCTACCACTACACCATCAAATATCAAGCATTGCAGTATTTACAAACCACAGATATTATGAGGAACAGATCAGATCAAATATGAGGCAAAAATCTGCAATTTTTTTACAAATGGTGGTGGGTAGGGAATTCAGGTGTTTAACACCTGCATACAAGGTACAGGGTTCAAGCCTGCAGTATTCCCTACCACACCACCATGTGTCTAACCACCAGTATATTGCACCTAGGGCATTTACACACACACACACAGTTGTTCACAGGTTATCTCAGAATTCACATATCATATCAGGGTCTCTTCTCCATGTACAGCCTGCAGTTCCCTAAGAATCTGTCATCAGACACTCTCCTTTCTATAGTGCTCATGAACTCTTTCACTTTAGATCTTCCAGCTTAAATGCTACACTATATGTAACTGATCTCACTCTGAACGTGTTTCACAAAATCCCAGACATGGTTAGAAATCAGCTCTGCGGATGCCTCTAAAATACCACAGAGATGTTTAATAAAAAATCACCCACAAATAAGCTATGTAAAAGCTAAAGCAGTTTTTTTTTTTGGTATGGCTGTTTACCTCAGACCTACCCACTCTAACTGGCATACTCCTAAAAGGGTCTATATTAGATCACTGAATGCTTAAAAAAGGAAATGTGATTAATCGACCCTATGTAAGCGAAAGTTTACAATTTCAAACTGTCAGAACAGCAATTTTTTTCCTAGGGAAAAAAATTGCTGTTCAAAACACTTTAAACATTACATTAAATATACCAACTCCAAGACCGCACTACAGTGCCGAAAACCACAAAGTAACAAAGCAGCCAAGCAAATTCTTTCCCAGAGAAAGAATTTGCTTAGATATTTTGCTGTTTCAGGCTTTTGAGTTCAACCAAGACGCATTCGAAAGAATGCATCTTCGGTCTTCTAATAGGGAACCTCCTAAAACTGCTAACATCCCACAACCAAAATAGTTACAAATTTTCAGTCACTTAGACCTCTGGATGAATCCTTTTCTTTCCATCTCTTTTTATGTTAACACAGTCCACTCCAAAGTTTCTAAGTATCTAAAAGGTGTGCATAACCTTTCTGTCTTTGTCACTCTCCTTCAGCTCTTACAATTGTTTATTTATTTATTTATGTATATATGTAACTATTTATTTATTTAATTATTTGAATTTGTTTATAATGGCAAAGCAATGATCAAATGTGACCAATTTCAGTCTCAGTATGGGGTCAAAAACTGACCAATAATGCAAACAGACAGGAGTACAACAATACATATGTGACAATAAAACAGTACAATTGTAGAGTGATGCTTTGAATACTTCATTTACATTACATACAAAAGGTTTCAAAACATTTGGGAAAGTACAGCACAATAAATTAGAGATGTGAAAAGGAGCAAAGGATCTTAAATGGATGAGTTAAGAGTGGAGAAGAGTTAAAGCAGACTTAAGTGGTTTGACCTGTGAAGGCTAACAAGTACATTCTCCTAGATTAACTAAATGTGATTTTAGTAGAGAACGGAACTTGAAATAACAGAATGAGTCTTTAATTTCAGTTGGGGGGGCTCCCACATGCTGGGACCGAAAACTGAGAATGAATGGTCAGAGACATGTAGCCTTAGGGTGAGTGATTTGTACTTTAGGCTGGAGTAGTTCACATTTCATAGATCAGTGAAGTGCTCTGTCAATAGACTGAATATTCCACATATACAAAGCCTGTTCTCAAAGGGAGATGAAACTCCATCCGTTGACATAAAGGTGTATCAGTTAGTTGATATAAAATTTTGCGACATCAGAGATATTTAGTATAAAGATCAGTAAAACACCCTGGCCTATTATATGATTTAACATCCATCACATTTTTTTGTTTCCAAACCCATTGTGTGGTAGAGGGCCACAGAGGTGAAATATCCGTAGCATGACAGAGATGAGTGAAGTGGATATGACTGTGAATCTTAGAGACGACCAACTGTTTGGCCTGTATGTGGTAGTGCCGCTGAAACTTGCTCCCAAAGGGAGATGAATTCCCATTTGTTGATATAGAGGTGTGTCACTCTGTAAATTATAAATACATTGGTTGGGTAAGGTTTGGAAGGATAAAAATGAAAGCAGTGGCTTATGAACAACATTACTGGTTGGTGGGCTATGCACAGCTCACTCACTCACACACACACACACACACACACACACACACACACACACACACACACACACACACACACACACACACACACACCTTACCTGGGTCCATAAAGCACTCCATTTAAAGCTGTAATTCGTCTCACACACCTGGAAAGCCCTCCATTCTCTCAACAAAGGGTCCGGAAAGCTGTAATCCGTCTCGCAGCACTATAACTCCATTCTACTCACAGCAAACCCACGCTCGACGTAACACTTCCCTGCAGCAGAACTTACCTCACTCCTGATTGGTCCTGCACTCGAATCCCTGCTTACCTCTCTCCCGATTGGTCCTGCCTGCAGCTCAAGCAGTCCGGAGCTCTTCTGGGCATCTGCGGGGCAGAAAATACCTTCTCTGCATCTGGACTGCCTGAGTGGCAGTCAGAGTTTGCAGAGATTCCTGGGCATCTGTGGGGCAGGGCAGTGCGTTCTCGCATACGCGACAGCCGGCACTCCGTGAAAATAGAAAAATATATTTTTTTAAAGTTTATGTTTAATGTTTTTATTTCTTTTTATTTCTAGGTGGGGGGGGCTGCAGTCCGGCAGACCGATAGCACGAGCCGCCCCTGCCTCATATCATGTTCTGTCTGTCCCAATATGTGCATTCAAGTCACCCATTATCAACACTAATTCATGTTGTCCTGCTTTATCTAGTAGGTCCTGCAACTGTTGTCTGAATGTACTCTTCCCTTCACTATCACAACCCTGCTGTGCGGCACAGGCTGAGATTATGAATACTGCCCTGTTGTTATACTGAAGTCAGATTACCATGAGTCTGTCACTAATTCTGATGATATTCCCTAACTGCCTTCTCTCTCACCACAATTCCCACTCCATTTCTTGACTGTTCTCTTCCTAAGTAGTAGACTCCAGATCACGAGCCAAGTGGCTTCACTGCACTGCCCTTCCATCTTGTCTCTTGGATACAAAGGATGTCCAGCCTTCTCTGTATCATCATGTTAACCACTTCCAAACTGCATCCTGTCAGTGAGCCTACATTAAGTGAAGCAATTATCAGTTCATGTTTGGCAGTGTGATTGGTTTTGCATCCAGCTTTCACTCAACAGGGCTATCCCAGGTAACCCAAGCTGGTCAACTAGACACTAGCTGGCCAGTAACTTATTGACCCAAGGCTGTTGGGCTTTAGGGTAGCCACACACACTGGCTAATAAGGGCACATACATCCCTCCAACTGTTATCATGGGTCCCCTGGCATAGGTTGGGTCCTCAACCCACTTATCACCGGCAAATACCCATGCCCATTTGGTAACATTAGTCAACATGACTGAATCACCTAGAGCCATATTTTACATTTTCTTGTGGCTAGTCCTGCCACAGCGCACAGTCTGTGATCTGTGTTCTCCTAACTTGAGGACACTGAGCACCACAGTAGATGCTCAAATGGGTTGGTCTGTATCTGTACAACTTATAAGGCACCATGCAGAGTCTGTGCTGCTGCTCACAGCTCATTTCATTGCTGTGCTTGAGATGGAAACACTCAGTATGTTTTTCAGAGGTGGAGAGAGACACAGGGGAGAACATGCAAACTCCAGACATGTATTGGTCGCAGCTCGGACTCGAACCTTATACCTTGTACATGGGAGGCAAAGACCTTAACCATTATGGCAACTGAAATCTAGTGCCATTCTAACTCCTTTGCAAGATACATCTTGGGTTAGCAGTGATGCAAGTGAAGAAGATAAGGAAGGTGGAGATATTGATGAGCTCAGTTCAGTGAAGGAAGGGGATGTTCTGTTTTCTGATGTACAATCTGATAAATTAGAAGAGGATGATAGATTGATAATGGGTAGAGTGAAAAAGATAAAAAAGGAAAGGTAGAAAACAATGGTAAAAGGTGAAGTGTTCTATACTTTCCCCTGAATGTAAACAGCTTACTTAATACAGTGTGCATGTAGGATTATGATTTTACAATGGTATAAATCTGTGTCTAAGGTTACTACTTGTTAAATGATATTTGGCAACTTTCCAGTTATCAGGTGGAACAATTAAAATCCTTTTGGGGGAGGACCCTAGTTTACAGTTTAGGGTTGAATAGATGTTCTGATTTGGTTGTGCTATTTTTTGGTTTGATATAAAAAGTTGACAAGATAGTTCCCTTACCAGGAAGTTTGTTGCTAATAGATTGTAGGAAATCTGTTAAATTATTTAGGCTTGTTGATTTATATACACACATTAATGTGGTGGATAGGATTACACTTTTTCATACTTTCTGGCATTACTTGCTAATTTCATTTCCTATTATTATAGCTGGAGATTTTAACTGCAATATTCGGAAATAGTGTGAAACTTGCTTCCTATGTGAAGCTTTGTAGAACCTTGTTAACAGAGTTTAACAGTTATGGCATATACATGGGGGAGATTTAAGACTGAGATTGATTGATTATTTCATGTACAGTTCTTATGTTTTATTTTGTTGTAAAGAATTTGTTTTTTCAGATCACATGGCTATTTGGCCTGTATTTAGCTGTGATAAGAATATTCCTCCTGTGGTAATAGGAGGAAGAAGCTGATGGGCTTTTGTTAGTTCTAAGATGTTTATTCATGTCAGCCATCTTTTGTTTCACGGACATGTGATGATGAGAGATTTTTATGATTCTTGGACTAGTAGGTGGTTAGCCTACAAGGCTAAATCTTGGACACTGTATTGTTTTTATGGAAAAAGAATGGTGGAAAAGCCAAGAAGGAAGTTTATTTGGCTTATTGTCAGAAGTGTAACATGGCTATTAGTAATAATAAGTTGTGGGACATGTATTGAAGGAAAGGCCTTTTCAACTTAATGGACTACTAGAGATGCTCTTAGTAAGAAATGTTATGTGGTACAAGGAAGAAGTGAGCAATTTGTCTTTTTTTTTCTTAGGAAACTGAGGAAGTACAGTATATATGGGAGGGTTAGGATAGTACTAGAGAGAAAAATTATGAAGTAATGTATTTTGGGAGTTCTGAAACATTTTCTTAAGATATATTCTACATCTATTTCTTATATTCTACTGTATGGAGGGTGACTCATTTAAATGAGGAGAGGGCACATTCTTTAGTCATGCCAATTATTTTAAGCACAATTAGATGCTTGCATACAAAGTGATTAAGTAGTACTGTTCCTGGTGAAGATGATATGGCTTTAGATACTTTTAAGTCTATATTGACAGTGGAAAGATTTTGTTTATTACAGCTACTAAATGAATGGTGGACACATGGTTTAGGATTTATTTCTATATGCAGGGGATTCTTAAAATTAATCTGGAAAAGAAAAGGAAGTGGAAGCAATCTCATTAATTGGAGGCCTTTAGTTTTGTGCAATGTTGATTATAAGCTTCTTATGGAAATACTTTCAGATAGGGTTTTAAAAGCTGTTCCATTAGTTGCTTGACAGACAGTGTATGGTATTAAAAGGTAGGTGCATATAAGATTTATTTGCTGTTCTTAAACATTTAGTGAATATGATTAAATCTAACATGATTCAGGGGAGGCTTTAGTATGTGATGTTCGGAAGGCTTTTGACTCCTTGAATCATGACAGTATATGGGCAATGCTGACTGAATATAATTTTCTAGGGCAGATTATTTCTTTGATTAAAGGGATCTATGATAATTCTTGGTTCAAGCCACTGGTTAATGGTTGGTTGGATACAGACATTCAGATGAAAGCAGGGGGTTAAACAGGAGTGTCCTTATAGTCCAATGTTTTCTTCAGTCATGAAAGGGACTGTGCTTTATGTTGATAGATCTTAAGTAAAAGCAGCCGTTTCTTTAACTCAGCGTGTGCAGATTCCTTTGTTGAGTTATACAAATAACTTGATCTTGTTATTAAACTAGAGAATGGATTATGTCACTTTATACACATTTTTGTAGTACACTTTTCAGGATAGGTCTTACTATTAATTTGGATAAATGTCATGGAAAATGCTATACTGGACTATTTCCTTTACTACGTCACATGTTAAAATATTGGGTGTTAAGTTTGGTGAAGAGGCTTTTGTCCATGAACAGTGGACACAGATTTTTATGTCTTTCTACTCAGAGAAGTATTTCTGGTGGGTGTAAGAGGTTTCTGAATGGGGTGTTTTTTGTGGCATTTGTTAATGGCAGAATTGCCTGTTAAGGTAGAGGTGAAACACAAACATTTGGATGATAGAAGTCTCCATTGTTAAGATGAAGAAACTTTAATACAGGCTATTTTAGATTGTCCTAGAGTGAGACAATCTGGGAAAATAAGCAAAGGGATTTGGGCATAATATGGACTGCAGTATTTGGATTATATTATTTTAGTCCATGAACACTGTTTGAATTCCTTTTTATTATACTGACCTAGAGAGAGGAGTCTTCATTTGTTTATGGCATTTATGGAAGGAGTGACTTGGTGAACTGTTCTACAACAGAAAATGGGATTATGTGCAAATGTTACTACATTAGCTGTAGTTGAAAGGGTGGGGACTGATTGTGTTATCAGATTTTTGTTTTGTTCTCACATTTTTGTGTTTTTAACATTCTTTTTTTAATTTTTGTTCATATTGGCTAGCTCCATCTTGATGCTATATCAGACAAGTTCATATGTGGTTGCTCTTATTTGCGTTTGTGGTCCTACTCGTTTAGCTGCCATGGGATCTTTTACATCCACCTGATGTACCACCAACTCAAGCAGATGTGACCTTGACACACTCAGGAGTGTAGCACCCTGCAATGCTTCACTGGAATATCAGCAATCCCATTACCTGGCATGGGAGTAGAACCCACAGCCTTCTGTTGTTTCAGCACCAAAGGCTTGTGTGCTACCTGTTGTACCACTGACTCACAGGGAGCACAAACACAAGATTATTAATCTTAATAAATATAGTTTCATTGAAAAGGTTAAAGTAATATTGGTTCACAGGCAAATACTAGGCTAGCTACACTTGCAGGCCATTTTAAGCCTATCCAGTTTCCCTTTTTATGCTCAAATTAACTCATCTCATTTAGTTAAATACTGGCATTACCCATCCCATGATCAATAATTATATAATACTCCTAATGACAACCTGAATCATACCATAGATAATTTAAGGGGACCTGTGCACGGGATAAAGCATTTAGGACATAGTTGTCCAACCTTATTTGCTCAGGGGCCACCTACCATACTTGGCAAGGTGTGGGCAGCCGCATTACTATGTCCAACAGGTATCTGCTTATTCAAAACACTTTGTTGCAGGACAAACTGAGGTCCAGATAAAATGCCTTGGCAGGCTGGATTGTGGTCCTAGGGCCATCCGTTGAACACCTCTGATTTAGGAACTTTGTCCATAAGTAACACAGTGGGAAGTCTTGAGGTAAATTGTCTGTTTCCTATCCAAGGATACAACTTGTGCTTGAATACAGACAGGGACGAGCTTTGTTTTATGTGGAAGGGGGCCTGTTTTAGGGTACCAGTATCTTCTGCAAGATATATCTGTCCCTCCAAACCATTCTGTTGATGTTGCAGAAGATGTTTAGATCCCCTAGACTAAGTAGTTGTGATGCCATCTATTCTGTTGATGTGCAGTAAACCCTCCAGTATTGGGTACTTATTAATATTTACTTAATAAATTTATTTAACTGGGTAGAATGCCTAAATTGATTCAAGGACCTTCTCAGGAATGGACCCAGTCCACATGAAGCATTAACCAGTTTTGTATTAGAACACTACCCTACTAGATGCGCAGTAGCAAACACCACCCAAATCCCGCCCAACACCCTCCGCGTGCCATTTACTGTTTGTCTACTTCTGAATAAACATAAGTAGACCTCTGTCAGCCAAATGAATATGTAAAACATTAATTGCAAAGTATAGCTTAATATATAAATATATATGTTGGAAGCTCAAGACAGCACCTTTACTGTTTATATGTCATTTTCATACAAACAAAGAGAAACAAGCTAGTGGAAAACTCGTCGCTATTAAATAATTAAAAAGCAACAATGGAATGCAGTACATGCAAAGTACTACACTTAAATCTTCATCCACACCTGTTTCAAGTGAAATATTACAAATATAAATATATTGACGTTACTTAATTGTTCAAAGCTAAAGGCTAAGAAAAAACTTGTACAAACCTCATGCATGAAATATTTGCAAAGAAACATGGACAATTTAAATAAAGAAACATGGGGGGTGCAAGGGGGCCTACCCCCCACTGCAAAAGCGATTAGGGTGCAAAACTATTGTCAGGAGTACTGGGAGTGTTTATACAGAATTACAAAACAAAAAAATAAAATGAAAGCATGACATAACCAGGCCAACAAAACAATACTAAAGAGTATATGGGGTAAGAGTATATGGGGTGGTGCAGGGGGGCCTGTAAAGATTACCATTGTTGGCTTTGACTTGCTTTTTTTACTCTTAACATTATGTCAAGCTCTGATTGAAACATGTTGCTCTGGTTCCGGAAGACTGCAGCAGAAAAATGTTAATTTTTTGACAGTGTGTAAATACTAAGTTTGTGCCCGGCTATGAAGTAACACTGTTTAATTATGTTTAATGATACAATTCTGTTTAATAAAACAGAAATAGTAAAACAGAATAACTCCCCGTCAATGACTGTTTTCTTCAGTATATTCACATACTGAGTACTCACTGTGAATATTAATCTGCATGCCTTGTCAATCGGACATGATTACCATGGTATGTCACATGGCCTTCACCTGCCAATCACATCCACCACGCCCATTTCTGTGCAGAAATGCTAGTAGGGTAGTGTTCTAATACAAAGCCCATTAACCTAATGTCCACTTAAGAAATAAAAAATGTCAGTTTGGTGTTTGCGCTCCTCGCCTATCTATACACACCTGCAGAGCACACCAGACAAACATTTATTAACATAAACTGGTACCCACAAATCAGTGCAGGCTTTTTATCCTTAAGGCCCACAGACTTTTTTTCTGTAGTTTCTGACTAGCTGGGGTGTAACGGACTACAGTTCAGTACGCAGAAATGTAGCAAACGTATATGAAAACACATCTGTTACAAATTGTATTTTTAACTGTTGTAGAACGTGCAGATGCAGATTAGGGTCTATACACGTTTTTTCCTACTCTACTACTACAGCATTACAGCAAATATGAATAGAACAGTAAGTAAATAAATAATTTGTATGTTCTGGCGTGTACAGGAATATATTCCTACTTTCCACAACAGACTCGTCTACACCGAAGGGTTTTCTAACTGGTCGCCCTGTTGATTTCCCAACAATACGGACAACCTCAAACATGTACTACTCAACACAAACTTTGGTTATTCCCTGCAATGTTGATCACTGTCCCTTCACGCAGCACGTCTGCGTTGGCACCCTCACTCCACTCACAGAAACTGAAACTCACCAATCACTACCCCTCCTACTTCCGGCCTCTTCCACTACTACTTATGGTCTGCCCATGACACGCGCCACACTTAAGGGACAATCCCAGCATTTCTTTGTTTACATTTTGCAATGTTTACCTTGAGCAATGTGTAATTCTGAGCATGCTCGAGACTCGTCTCTGTAGGGCAGGGGAGGGTTACCTACAGGAAGTTTCAGCCTTTTAATCACAGTCCTTCTATTTTTTCTGATCTACTCACAACTCCTTTTAGGTTGAACCAGTCATTATTTTAGCTTGTGGCTTGTTATTTTCAAAGAAAGGTATCTTCTAAATGTTTTTAATGACCTGCCTTCTCCTGACATCTAGTTTCTGTGGAAAGGATTAGTAAACAGAGTTATTCAGTCTTTTTCGAGATGTTAATGAGCTTAGTCAGTGGCTTTTGTCTTTGCCAAACAATAGTACTTCATGGATTTTATTATCTACTTCTGTAGAATGTATGTGTGAGTCAACTCACAGACATTAGTACATGAAGTTCTCTATTCCTTGCATTTCATGTTATTTGGTGCCTACTTTGGAATCCACATTGAATGCATTTTGTAGTACAGCATTGCATCTTGCTAAATTACTGGATTTGTTCATTGTTAAATTACATAGAACAAAAGAAACTGACAAACTGTGCAGTTTTTTCTAATTCAAAATGAGAATGAAAGCATTTTATAATGTGCCTACTAGTACCATTCTCCAAAGTAGTATTATTTATATTTTTTCTGTGACTTTCACTTGACCTATAATTTTTTGTGCTGAGTTCTGCATTTCCAAATATAGCTGCAGCCTATTGTTTCATTCGTTTAGTTATTAGTCCTACAGTCTGCAATCCAAATTTATGTACCGACAGAGATTATACAGCAAAATGACATGTACCTCCCTTTCATATCACTGCAGTAAAATAATGAAAGCTAAATGTAACATTTTCTACAGCACATGCTCTAGAGTGACTCCTCTACTTGCTTTTCAACAGTTTCAAACAGTGAGATTCCCATGATTGATGCTTTCATACCTTGCATTGCATGCCTGCAGTTCATTTCTGATGCTGCTCTCTGCAGCTTTATCACCACTCTGTTATAGGATCATAGAAGGCTACTAGGCTAGTGGCCCTGAGGCCCTTTTATGCCTAGCCAAGAGTTTAGCCCATGTTTAGACAAATCAGTACCAGATGCCCCTTGTCCAGCAGGTACATGGGGGGAATCCCAGGCATATGTTTTCTGTTTCCCATCCAATTATCCAGATTGTGCTTAAAAAGGGGTAAAGAGGTACTCTGCTTCATGCGGAGAGGGAGTCTACTCCATTGATGGGGGAGTCTCTGGGACACAAATCTGTTCCACCAACAAGTTTTGTTGATGTTACAAACCAGGTTGAGGCCGTGCGTGCGGGTTACTCAAGTGGAATTTGACTTGCGGATATGCAGCAGTCCCATCAAGGTGGGGTCCGTGAATGCCCATTATGTCAGACAGAGATCACCTCTGAGGAGTCTTTATGAAACTGAGTAGAGGGATAGGGTTTTTAGCCTATCTGTGTTCGGCAGATGTTTGAGGTCCTGGATTCTCCTGGTGAGGAACCTCTGTGGTCTCTCCAGCTGCTGTATGTGCTTTGCAAGGTACATGCTGAAAGGGGCATTGTACTTGATAATGGGCCTTATAAGGGAAGAATACAGGGATGTTATGACCTCCTTGTCCCTGGATGAGTTACTCTTAATTATGAGGTGGGCCATGTAGAAGGCTTTCCATACAACGGAAGCAACATGGCTGTCAAAAGTCAGGATGCTATTAATCTAGGTGTCCAAATCCCTTACAACTGACTGAGTGCTTAGGACTTGTTAGTAATGTGATAATTTGTGGGGACATCACTCTCCCCAAAGAGGATGATGATGCATTTTTTTGGTATTCAGCTTGAGGCCATGTTTCTGGCACCAGTCATTTGTCTGAGTGACACCCTCTTGGACATCTCTCCACATCACTAGGGGAATTGATGACAGCACCCAGCTTGCAGTCATCTGCTAACTTGGTCAGCCATACCCCACTGGTTTTGGCCTGCACCTCAGAAAAGTATATCCCAAATAACAGACTGAACCCTGGGGTTACAGGTCTGCTGCTTGAGATGGCTTTCCCTATTTTGACTATGTGGGTTCTATCAGTGAGCCAGTTTGCTACCCATCTGGTAACATATGGATTGATGCCTAGTTGAGAGAGTTTATCTATTATGCCCGAGTGGGGAATAGTGTCAAAGGCTTTGGCCAGGTCAACAGTTTTTTCTTTTTTTTAATAGAGTTTATTTATTGCAGATGTCCACCAGACAGGTTTACTCTTCCTTGCAGAGGATAATTTACTCCTGTAGGGTATACCTGATTTCATGCATCTATATAAATACTCGTATAGTGCTTTGGTGTAGTTTTGGATATTGGTGCCAGTTCCTACAGAGGGGGAGGAAGCTGTTTATACTATCCCTCGGGAGGCTGTAATCAGCTTTGGAGAAGTTTTTATGTTTGATCCTAGCTGGGGGGGGGTTGGGGGAGATGGTGACTTCAAAAGTGACCGCTTTGTGGTTGGATCTTACCAGGGAGAATGATACTATAGGGATGCTGCAGTGGTTACTCATGTTGGTAAATACAAAGTCCAAAACATTATCACCCCTTGTGGGGGTATCGACTAGCTGTTCCAAGGCATTTGCATTGACAAAATCAAGGCATCTCACAGCATTTGTGCTCTGGCATGAGTAGTTCTTACAGTCTATATTTGGGAAATTAAACTCACCCAGGATCAGGGTAAAGGGTTGAATCTTGACAGATTCGAACAGGTCCAAGTAGGTGGATTGGGCATCTTGAGTCAGATTTGGGCACCTGGAGTGTCTCCTGTGTGTCATACTCTTTGACCAGCCTGGAGGTGTGTATGTCTTTAATGTATATTGAAACTCCACCTCCTTTGGCGTTACTGCCCACAGTTTGGGGTCTGAATGTATGATAGGATGAGTAAGCAGGTAAGGCTAGGGTGGTGTCCACAGCTTTGAACCAGGTTTCTGTGACTGCACAGACATCAGCATTTTCCAGGGTTAGCAATCCTTGCAATGAGTGCAGTTTCATGTTGGACCACTAGCGTTTAGCAGCGTGACCTTTAATTTGTGTTTTGTTGAAATTTTTATGTTGGTAGTTTTAACCTCATCACTTTTCCTAAAAAAGGCACTATAGGGGAGGCAAGAGCCTTTGCCAGAAGCCTGAAGCCCAGGCGAGACAGATGCAGGCCATCTCTGGCAAAGCATCGTGGTCTGTCGATCATCTCTTCCCAGGCTGTAAGATACTGGATCCCCCTGGAATGACACCACAAACTAAGTCAGTTGTTAAAGTCAATCATTTTCTGTTTGTATTGAGGCATCATTCTGGGTGACAGCAGAATGCTTTTTAAGGCTAGAGACATACCTGCTTGGTACACATAATCAGCGAGCTCAATCATGTCCCTCTTCATATAGTCCAGAGAGGCACGTCTCAAGTCATTTACGCCAACATGGACTATGACAGAGTCATAACAGTACCTGTTGTTGACAGACTTGAGTGTGTGTGTGATATGGTGGATTCTGGCACCTGACAGACAACTAACTGTGACTTTCTCCTTATCCAGCCTGGTGAGAGGCATATTTGTGCGTCTCACAATGGAGTCTCCTATGACTAATATGTTGGGTTTATGGTGAAGCCTTAGTGGTTGTGAGGTACAGGTGTGTGGACTATGTGTGGTATGTTGTGTTGAGGGCTGTGGAGATCGCATGTGTTTTTGCCTTGGAGGTCTTCTTTGTTTGGGTATGTTTATGTGGAGGACCTCCGCATATGTAGGTTTGTGTTGTGTAGATGTGGGTGGTGTTTGAGGTGTAGTGATTATGTTGACAACCTTTTCAGTGCCAGATATACTGGCTTGAGGGGGAGAGAGCTCTGACTCTAGGTTCCTAATGTAATTGCATCTCACAAATTGTGTTCCTAGGTGGTAGTAGTAGATGGTTGTCCGTGTACATGAGGCAGTTGGCACACTGTCTCAGGATGCCCATATCAATCAGATTGGCCTGATGCTTCACTGTCTTTCATTTTGTCCTGATCTAAATTCACTGTTTCTTGACTACCTTACCGATTATATACTTTAATTTTTGAGTCCCTTTTACTTTCTTTGCCAATGGTTCTAATTATAATGCAAATAGCAAAGGGAAGAGAGGACACCCCTGTCTGGTTCCTCTGCTCAAGCAGTGATTATCGGAAAGGACGACCGCCCATTATAGTTTTCACCGCCGATCCCTCATATATCCTCCTAATCAACATTATAATTGTATCAGGGAATGAAAATGCTTGTGTTCCTCTGCTCATAAAGTCCCAGCCTACTCTGTCAAATGCTTTCTCTGCATCATGATCAACAGCAGTGGTATTTTCTTACATTCTCCTTCCCTCTGGATCTTTGGTGTTCTGTTAATGCTGTCAAACATTTGCCTGCCTTCCACAAAACCACATTGATCCATATCTATTAATTTTTGGCATCACTTTTGCCATTATCTTAGCCATTATAGACATAAACACTATATAATTATGGTTTAGTATTGACATGGGCCTGTATGAAGCTGGATCTGATGGATCTTTACCCTCTTTAGGTATTACAGCTACCACTGCTTTCTTCCAGGATGTTGGTACTTCTCCTCCTGTTAAAATACTTACAAACAAACATGCTCCTCTTCCTCATATTTCTAAACTCACTATCAGTACCCTACATCCTAACCTCCTATGAACACCTAAATTATACTAAATTACAGCACCCCTCAAAGCAGACACCTCTTTCACAGCCAACCAAACTACTCCACATTAGCATTACATCCTCAACAACTTATGTTCTACCTAAGTATAATACAGTAAGCCATATACATTATCTCCATCTCAGAAAAACACAAAGCTTTTTCTACAAATACCTAAATCTCACATATTGTATTCAACATAACCTTCTTTTTCATGGTGACATTCACCTAAACCCAGGCCCTAACAACATCAATGCAGGTTCCCCACCAATACATTCCTCCAATTTTCACACCCTTACTAGTATCCCCAATTCTCTCCTCTTAGCACACCTTAATATACGTAGCTTAAATAACAAAATCAGCCAGCTACATGCCCTGTTAGACCTCCATTCTTTTGACATCCTCTGTCTAACAGAAACCTGGCTCAAACCCGCCACCAAGGACAATGAAATAATCCCTCCTGGCTATAATATCTTAAGATCTGACCATATAACAAAAAAGGGTAGTGGGGTGGCAATACTGTACAAATCTAAGTTACAGGTAACATCACTTGATGCTCAACCACCATTGCCCAGTAACATTGAAATCCTTATCTCGAAGCTCCACATTAATGCTAACAAATCTTTATACATAATATGCTCCTACCTTCCCCCAGGCAATAACATTGAAACCCTGGAATGTACCCTCAGCTGGATCTCAATGTCTTTCCCACAAGAAACCATAGTACTTGGTGATTTTAATATTGACTGGAATACCTGTACTTCTGACAAACCAACTACCCATACAAATTTATATGGCTTTCACCAAACTATCTCCACCCCCACCAGAATCCATAAACTGAGTAACAAACAAAGCACCTTAGACTGGTTATTAGTAAATAGTAATCCCTTCTCATACAATACTGGTATCCTTCCCAATGACATTAGTGATCACTCACTTACTTACTAATTAACAAAAAGACCTTAATTCCCAACCAAACCATCTTTAGAATTACCCGGAACAAAAAAAAACTTCAACCCAAGAAACTTCCAAGCAGAACTTAATGCATGTGACTGGGCACCCCTAAAATACCTCTCTTGACGAAGCTGTATCATTCTTTAACTCAAAATTCCTTCAAATCCTAGAACACCACACTCCCACTCACACTATTAGAACAAGAAACAAAACTGCTCCATGGCTCACTAAGGAGACTAAATGTAAAATGCTAGAAAGAAACAAAAATCTGCGCCAAATGGAAAACTACTAAAAACTCTACCGATCATCAAAACTTTAGACAGCTTAGAAACGCCACAAAAAAATTCATACTTCTTCACAAGAAAACATTTTTCTTAAAATTCCAATAATCCCACCACCAAAACCCACAATGTTTCTGGTCAGGTGTTAATAAACTCCTACACCCAGGTCACTGCAAAACATCAACCCCTTCCGGCCTCTCTCAAGACTCACCCAACCAGATTGCAGATGCTTTCAACAACTTTTTCACTGAAACCATCCAATCTCTTGCTAATACCCTATCATCTGTGACTTCCATAGGGCCCCCTCCTCGACTAGCTTACTTCCCACATTTCTATTACAACCAGTCCCAACATCCCTCATCCATACCCTACTTCAAAAGCTGAAACCTAGCAAACCCTCAGCTGACCTACTGCTAGCTGAATACTTACAAATTGCAGCAAAAGAGCTTGCATACCCAGTTTCCATCCTAATAAACAGAACCATAACTGAAAGCTCCATCCCATCCCTCTGGAAAATCTTCCATATTATCCCCTTACACAAGGGTGGTAACTCAAATGAACTCTCAAACTTTCGCCCCATAGCTTTACTCTCTCCACTAGCAAAAATCATGGAAAAATGCATACACCGGCAACTATTTGACCATCTTCTCCAAAATAATCTGCTTGCTGACTGTCAACATGGCTTTAGGTCATTCCATAGTACCACCACTGCACTTTTATCCTTTTCTGACTGCATTAATAAAAATAGAAACAACAAACTCTCCTCGGCACTCTTTATTGACCTCTCTAAAGCTTTTGATATGGTTAATCATAAGTTAATTTTAGATATCCTTAAATCACTTGCATTAGGCACTCAGGCTATCCAATGGTTCAAGTCTTATCTTGATAATAGAAAACAGGCTGTCCTTTGGGACAATAACCTAGCCACTCACCTCCCTGTTTCCCTAGGTGTCCCTCAAGGCTCTATCTTGGGTCCCCTCCTTTTCTCTATCTTCACTAATGACCTGAACACAAAGCTCCCTCAAGCCACCTGCATACAATATGCAGATGATTCCACATTAATCTGTGTGGCAACCTCTTCAGCAGAACTCCAGGCCATCACCCAACAAGTATTCAACCTAGTAGAAAACTGATTCCTTCAACGCTGTCTACTCCTAAACCCTAAGAAAACAAAATTACTGCTTTTCACTCCCACAAAAAGGTCGCCCCCATTGATTTCACTGTCACTTCCAAAAATGACACTATTATAGCTCCTGACCTAACCACAAAACTTTTAGGGGTAACAACTGACCACAACCTCAACTTTGACTCTCACATTAGCCTCGCCATTAAATCTGTCAACAGGAAACTAGGCTTCCTTTACAGGATTTGACCTTTCCTTACTTCATTAGCCAGAACTACCATTGCCCACTCACACCTTATCTTCATCCTCTTATATGCCTCCCCTCTTTACACTAATCTATCCAAAAGTAACCTCAGTACACTGGCTACCTCCTACCACAATATTGCCAGATTTGCCGCTGGCACACCTTTTAGAACCCACCATTGCCAAAATCTCAAACTGCTTGGATGGCTAGAACTGTAAAATCAGCTCCTCTTTCAGCACCTCACCATCACCCATAAGATTTTGCATCACCCCAACAATACTCCTATCCTTTGCAACCTCATCTCTCCCTACAAAAACCTCACAACCTTATGCTCAGCTAACAAACTACTAGTTACCACCCTCAAACCCAACAATAAATCTGGGGACTGTCTCTTTACAAACTCTGTGGGTAATGATTGGAACAAACTCCCCACTGAAGTTTCATCTCTTACCTCCACACCACTCTTCAAGAAGTATATAAAAACCTTCCTGAAAAAGCAATGGCTTTGTCCATGCACTAATCCCAACTAGCATACTTTCTTCTTACCAGGTTCACTATCTCTGCTTAATTGCCTCTCTACTTCCTGTACTGGCATCTCATTATTAAGCTAACCCCGAGTCCAAACCTGTGTAGTTCTCCACATTACTTGTGCAGTACCCCCTCTTATCTGTTTCCTTATTTTCTCACATTTCAGAGTGTATTAATTAGAAAAAAAAGTGCTTATTATTTGCATCCATACTTGGGTCAAAACTTGCCACTTCTTGTATCTGCTGCTTATATAAATTGCTTTTTTAACCTAGTTTGTAGTGTTGATCTAGTTCATAGTGTATTTGTATATGTAAATAACTGATCTAGTTCAGAGTATATTTTTAAGCATTTTCCTTCTTACATAAGCCATTGTTTTTTAAACAGTTTGATTTTGTTTATGACTGTACGATATTGTTGCCTTTTTATTTCCATAACTGGAGCTTAACTCCCCGGGCCTCTGCTGAAAATGGGCATGTATCCAGTTGGACTAGCCCGGTCAACAAATGTAAAATAAAAATAAAAATAAAATAAAAAATAACAAATACTGTTAAACAAAACCTTCCAGGTTTTTATCAGTTTTTTCCCTTTTAACTTCCAAACTTCTATAGGAATGCAATCTATTTCTGGGGACTTCCCTGTAGATGGTTATACATCACTATCATCATGTTATCTGATCTCCTCCTATCCTAACTACTCACTTAGTACTTACCTATAAATTGGAGAAGATGCCTGGATAATGAATCCAGTGTGAGACTAGGATAAAAAATGTCCCTGGTACATTCAACAACCATGCCCTACAGTTTACCTAAAGCTATATATTTTCATTTGGGAAAAATTTCTTTTTCCTAAGGCTCTCCCAAATCATGTTGCATGTAACAAAATAAAAGTATAGTGTAAGCGAACAGTGATGCTTCATCTACTGAGAGGTAGTCAGACAAGCCAGACTGCCAAAAAGCATTCATTATGTCCTCAATTACCCACTTAGCCTCATTGGTGAGGAATAGCAGATTTGGAGCTTACGCTGTCCAGGGCTCCAGTGAACTTCCAGGCACATGTGCACACAATACAGTAAGAGCAATTGAACTGTAATTTCATTGCACATTATGTCATTGGATGTTCATAGATTCATAGATTAGTACTAAGCTAACAGCCCTTCTTGGCCATTTTAAGCCTAGCCAAATTCCCCATGTGAGAATCAAACCCTGTACCTTGTAACTGTAAGGTAAACACCTTAACCATTATGCCAACCTCCCACCCCCCTCAGGCAGCCTGTACAGATTCAGATAAAGTGTTGCCATTTAAAACTGAACTGGGGACATAAGTAATGCAAGGTTGTAATGTTGATTACCTCATGACTGTGCTATTTCAGATATAAATTAGCATGTAGCTAATATGAAGATTCTGATCCTCCAGAATAAGCTCAGTAAAATAGTGTGTTCATTCCTAATCCTATGACACAGGTATAGCATACTCAATAAGTGATGTAAAGCAGGTTTTAGGACTTCATTGATGTCAAATGAAACATTTCCCCCAGTGATCACTTGAGTCATTTGTCCATGTCTCCACAAGCAGTCAATCATCTTCAAAGGGAACACTTCCCCAAATGATCCCAGGACAAGCACTTTTACTAAGATCAAATGAACCAGTATTCCCAAATATTCAGTAATTTGTCCATGTAGGACCAAGCACTTCACGGACAGCAAATGAAGCATTTCTCCCAATGATCCCCTCAATAGTTTGTCCATGTCTGCACAAAACCTTCACTGACACCAAATGAAACATTTCCCCCAATGATCCCCTCAGTAGTTTCTCTCTGTGTGTCCATGCACTTCACTGACACCAAAAGGAACATCTCCCCAAAACAATCCCTTCTAAGTACAACCCAGATATTATAGCAGCTACTGAAACCTGGTTGAAATCGTATATAAAAGACACTGAATTTCCCCCCCAAGCTACTCATGACTGAGAGTCGATCGACCCAACAAGAGAGGAGGAGGAGTAGCAATACTTTTCCCTAACAATTACACATTAATCCCCTACTCAAAACCAACACCCAACTTCTCCCCAGCCTAAGTACTAATCTCTATATTAAAACTTAACAACCATAAACACATTTGCATAATTGCTCTTTATATTGCCCCAGGAAACAACATACCAATATTAGAAAACATACTTGCCTGGACTTCCCAAAATATAGATAATGAAACCATAATTCTAGGTGATGTAAATATCGATTGGCTGGATATAGACCACAACAACCCCTTAAAAACATAAATCTTTACAACTTCTCCCAACTAATTGAAGACATCACCAGACCTCACAAAAATTACAACTGGGGCTCCACAATAGACTGGACATTAGTGTCCCACCCTTTCAATGTCATCAGTGCCGGCATACTACCTAATACCATTAGTGACCACCACCCAGCATATATCATACGCTAAACTACTCCAACCACAGGCTAACACCAACGCAAATCTACCAGAAATTTTACTAAGTTCCAATCATCCATATTTAATAAAACCTTAGCTATAGTAAACTGGGAACCCATCAAACTGCTATCACTTAATGAGGCTGTTGAATTCTTTAACTCAACATTTCCAGACATCCTAAATAGGCAAGCACCCACCCACCAAAAACGAATAAAACATAACCATGCATGCTGGCTCTCAAAATCCACCAAAGAAGTAATGTCCACAAGGGATAAAATCTGGAAATCATGACAGAAAAACAAAGAACCCTCAACTCTACTACATTACAAGCAACTCCATAACCAGGCAAAACATCTAATAACCAGGAATAAAAAAGACTACTACTTCCACCTACAAAGCCAACATAAAAATAATCCCCAAAATTCTGGTCTTCCATCAGCCAACTATTACACCCAGACTCTCAAAGCAATCCATCCCCTGAACCACAACCCCCCCCCATTGAACTTGCTACCCTCTTCAGTTCCTACTTCATTGACACCATTGCTAACCTAACCGCCACCTTTCCTACAGTTAACAGCACCACCACCAATAAAACAGCTGGTGACCAAATCATATCAGAAAACAAGTCTACCCTTAACCCTAACCTAAAATTCTCCCCCATACCCACCACTACAATAAAAAACTTTTTACTTAAGCTAAAACCCTGTACTCTGGCCCCTGACAGTCTACCCCCACACTTCATGCAGCTAGCAGCAAACTCTATAGCTTATCCCATCAGCATACTCATTAACAGATCAATTAAAGAATCCCTTGTCCCAGACATCTGGAAAAAAAGCATTCATTCTCCCCTTACACAAAGGTGGCACCAACACAGACACCACAAACGTTCGACCCATAGCAATCCTCTCATCCCTTTCTAAAATACTGGAAAAATGCATCCATGCCTAACTCCTCAACCACCTGCATGAAAATAAAATGTTATCACCCACTCAGCATGGTTTGAGACCAGGACACAGCACCACTACTGCCCTCCTATCCTTCCTTGATACAGTTAACCAGGCACGGGATTCTGGTAAAATAATTGCTTCACTTTTCCTTGACCTCTGCAAAGCTTTTGATACCATTTCCCACATTATCCTACTCACTAAACTATCCACCACATTTCTCCCCCTACCCAGCAATGGTTCAACAGCTAGATAGGCAGCAATCCACCAAATGGTAACAGTCTTACTCTCCCTTCCTCAGTACTTCCACAGGGGTACCCCAAGGCTCCATACTTGGTCCTCTCTTATTTAGCATCTTTATTAAAAACTTTCACACCACTCTCCCACAATGCTCAGCAACCCCGTATGCTGATGACTCTACAATAATATACACTGCAAATTCCAGCTCTGAACTCCAGAAAATTACCCAGAATGCCCTCACATCTACTGAATCTTGGATGCTTAACAATCATCTTGCCCTAAATCCAAAAAAAACTAAACTAGTAATTTTTACTCCTAGGCAAACCACTCTACTTGATAAAAAACTCTTCACTATACAAGCCCAAGACAATGCCACTATAGAAGTTGTCCCACACACTAAATTACTAGACATTATTATAGATAAAAACCTTGAGGGCAGCCATGGTGGTGCAGCGGTTAGCGTTGCCGCCTCACAGCAAGAGGTTCTCCGGTTCGAATCCCAACTGAAGTGCCTTCTGTGTGGAGTCTGCATGTCCTCCCTGTGGTTGTGTGGGTATCCTCCAGGTGCTCCGGTTTCCTCCCACATCCCAAAGACATGCTGTAGGTGGATTGGACACTCTAAATTGGCCCTAGGTGTGAGTGTGTGCATGTGTGTGCCTTCTGTGGAAGGTTGGGCACCGGGCTGGCAATTCGACACCATAAAACTCCACTGCCAATCATGAGTGGACAGGTGATCCACTGTGGTGACCCCCTAACCGGGAAAAAGCAGAAAGAAGAAGATTATAGATGAAAACCTTAACTTTGACCTACACATAAACAATAACATCAAAAAAACACACCAGAAGCTTAGTATGCTCTACAGGCACCAACACTTTCTTAGTCTGTACTAGACAAACCCTTGCAACTACCTTTTTATTACCCTCTCTCATTTATGGTGCCCCTCTCTTCACTAATATTTGAAATTCTACAAAATCCAAACTTTCTATGTGTTTCAACAGAATAGCAAAATTTGCCACCAAGGCCAAATTCTCATCCTACCACTATAAGTCACTGAAACAATTAGGGTGGCTGGCACTCCCCCTCCATCTCTCATTCACTCAACTAACTACTGTGCACAAAATAATCTTCAGACCCACAGACTGCCCTGCTCTCTCAACTCTACTTGCCAAATACCATTCCAGCAGGCATCTAAGCTCTGGAAATCATCTACTTCTAAAAGTAGATAAGCCCACCTTACCTGCTGGTCAACTCCGCTATTCCTTCACCATCGCCAAACTATGGAACTCACTTCCACCTTCTATAAGAAACACAGGCAGCACCACCACCTTCAAATACTGAAAAATCATTTCATCTCTTCCTGGCTGTGTACCTGCTCTATAAAGTAACCTCTTCACTCTCCTTATATGATTACTAAACTCCTGTGTCTTTTGCTACTAGTGACTGATGATACTTTCTCCATATTTATTTTTATCTTCACTTGTTGATACTGGTACAATAATACTGATTAATATATCTCTGTTTATACAAGTCTGATTGAATTAATTGAATTCTGCTTTAATGTATATTTTCTGTATATATTACTGTAATCAAACAAACTAGATTCCTGCTTTTATGTATATATTCTGTATATGCTACTATATTTACTATCTGTAACACTGTTTTTGCTTCTGTACTAATTAATGTTTATATTTTTTCTGTATCTCGTTGGAGCTTTTCTCCCTGGGCCTCCACTGAAAATGGGCTCTTTTAGGCCCAGTGGACTTTCCTGGTAAACAAATGCAATAAATAAATAAAATAAAAGTTGCCTGCACAGGCATATCACTGACACCAAATGAAACATTTCCCCTCAGAATGTCCACACAGAGACTTTAGTGATGACAGAACGAATAATTTTCTCAAATAAACCCTTCTGTACTTGCTCCATTATTGCTGGTCATTCACTGTCACCAAATAAAACATTTTCCTCACCGATCATTTCAGTAGTATAGCCATGTCTGTGCAAGCACTTTTACTGACAGCAAAATAAATATTTTCTCCTATGATCCATATCTGCACAAGTACTTCACTAACACCAAATCAAACTTTCCCCAGTGATCCTTTCAGTACTTTTTTCATGTATGCCCAAGCACTCCTCTTACACCAAATGGAACATTCCCACTCAATGATCCCTTCAGTAGTTTCTCCATGTATGCCCAAACACTCCTCTGACACCAAATGGAACATTCCCACTCAATGATCCCTTCAGTAGTTTCTCCATGTATACCCAAGCACTCCTCTGACACCAAATGGAACATTCCCATTCAATGATCCCTTCAGTAGTTTCTCCATGTATGCCCAAACACTCCTCTGACACCAAATGGAACATTCCCACTCAATGATCCCTTCAGTAGTTTTTTCATGTATGCCCAAGCACTTCTTTGACACCAAATGGAACATTCCCACTCAATGACCCCTTCAGTAGTTTTTCCATGTATGCAGAAGCACTTCAGTGATGACAAATGAAACATTTCTCCCAAATACACCTTCAGTAGTTTGTCCATGTCTGCCCAAGCACTTTGCTGACATCAAATGAAACATTTCTCCCAATTATCACTTTAGCTAAGAGGTTGAGGGGTATGCAAACATCTTAACTGCTGCTGCCACTGCTGGATCAATCTTACCCTCCCCCACCCCCAAACACAGTTGTGGATTAGAACATGCATACTAAGAAATCCTGTGGCTCAAGCAACTTTGCAATTTCTACCTTGACCTAAGAGGTCAAGAGGTATGCAAACCTCTTAACTGCTGCTGCCACTGCTCAAATCGCTTTCACTCTTCACATTAGTGTACACACACACACACACACACACACACACACACACACACATACTTTATATGTTTTTTTTTTTTTTTTTTTTTTTTACTTTTACACTTGCTAACGAAATGTTTTTCTGAGTCTAGGTACACTGGCCTCTGGAATATTTCAGCAGCATATGAGAGATGCCATAGGAGTATCCAAGACAGCTACCATTCAAATTCTCTTGCATTTCCTGGCAGCGATGTGCACCAAGGTGGATGATTACATCCACTTCCCAGCAACAGTCCTGGATTAAAGAATTGCCATGCAGCAGTTCTGTGCTATATCCATGTTCCATTTAAAAGACCTGCTCTAGCTGATGCATAACTATACATCAAAACCAAGGGGTGTCAGGTGGTGTGCTCAGCAGATCCCTCATTCCCATTACTAATATCATGGTGGCATACTCTGATAGTGTCCATGATGCTATAATATGAAGGAAAAAGTCTGAGAGCTGTTTCCAACATGGTAAAACACCCAAGAGACTACTAGTCAGTAAGGACAGGACCAAAACTAGGATGTAATCAGAATCCACATCTGTCAACATTAAGCATGAGGACAACATATGCCCTGATGGTATGAGTTGAGGCCAGTAACACTTATCTCATCTGGAGAGACAAGGGTGGCCCATCTCCAGTGGCATTCCCCACCCTCTCATAGCAGCAGTCTGTAGGTTGCACTGAGAATTATGCCACAATAACATCACTGACAGTCCTCACTGGATCTATTGCGACTACCCAAAAGCATTGATCATGTTTGGAAGGTCTGTTCACACTTCATTCCTCCAGACAGTATTGCCTGTCCATCCAAGAAGACTGCAGTCATGAACCTCAATTATAATTTCATTCTCTCTGGACGAAAAATTGCCTTCCTTACTTCTGAATGACATCTGGAAGACAGTGTGATAAGCAAATGTTACACTTTATATGGAGGCTTGCATACTGATATGATGATGTTACAAGCATATGACAATTGACTATCTCACCTGTCATTTGCAATGCAAAGCTGTGCTAAACAATCTGTTTCATTTGTATTACTGTTATGAATAGATAATCAGAATAAATATGAATGAATGTCTGAATATGTAAAATATAAGATGTAACAGCATCTTCGCATGTATAATCCATTAAAAAGTTGCATAGGTCACTTATGGGATTTGAACCCATGGCAGTGGATATAATAACAAGTAAGGGACAACTATGCAACCAATGTGCCATAGTAATGGTATTCCACAGTTACATGCACATCCAAACAGAATGAGCATGTGTACTCCAAGAATGTCAGATGCCTGTCATATACAACCACAGTCACTGATACACATCAAAGCAAATGTTACTTTCATAACATGGTATGCAACACACATAACAGAAGTTATATAGAAACAGTGCAAAAAAAGTCAGCATGGTAAAATGAACTGTTATGCACTCATGGCAATATATTAACACAATAAACAGTCAACCATCCTCGTGTTGTTTCTAATAGACTGCATGCACTAACTACTACTATATTACTAAGCATCAGTTAGTCTCTCTAAACTAGTCAGTGAACATACAACTTACGGAAATCCTCAAAAGTCATTGGTTTCTATTAACATACCACAGGTATTGCAGATTAGTCAGAAATAACACTACAGATACCTTTTCATTCCATCTGTATCTATAGCTCACCGACACTGGTTTCTTTTTATCCATACGGTATTACTGCATATGGGGAAAATTTACTTGTCAGTGGTGGTCTTTTATCTACCCATGTATGTATATTGTTGAAGTATATCCCTCTCTTTCATGTCACAGACAGATTAGAATGCAGACAATTTACCAAAAAAGGACTGAAAACATGTATAAGTTGTTTAACACATATTAATGATAACATGGGAATATGACATTAGCAATTTACTCCACCATAATGCCACCATGCCAGCAGGTGACAGGTTACCTTTGAATCTAGCTGTACATCAACTATACCTTAAAGTGTCCGAATGAAGAGATGAAAAGTCAGCAAGCAAAGGAGAGTAGTAGTGCTGAAACTGAATTAATCCTCAAGTCTTGGTGAGTACCTTCATGAGGTGGACCCTGTTTTCACAAAATCTCACCAAAGCAACAGTGATATATAGACTGTATTTATATAGCATATATCATGGACTGAAGTAGGTCAAAAACTAAAAAAGATAGCTGGATGCACAAGACTCGATAACAAGTGCCCAGTCCTGGTAGGCATACTGGTGCCAGGACTGAAAAAGATGACAGTGCAGAATCCTCAAAATATAGAAACATTCCTACAATGGGGCCAGGCCAGGCCCAGGGGGGAGGATGGCCCCCCTTTTGAAGAAGGAAGTAGCAGTCCACAAAAATCACAAAAGTTGATAGTCCAAAGAAGAGCTATAAAGACAATAAAGTGGACTATTGAGAATAAGAAAGAAATGATGTATTGTTACTATTATGCAAAAGGCCCAGAATTTCTAGACACAAGATATACAAAACGATTGAGAGAAATTAGAGGAAAGAAAAATACTTCTGCAAGAAAAACTGTCAGAAGCTTCAAATGAAAATTTGTGTTCATTAATACAACAGATTTGTGAAAAACAGTATATATAACAAGAAACATTGATCTGTTTGGAAAAAGAAGCATCTGAGAAAGTGCAAAAATATAAACAACAAAACCAAGAGATATTTGAAAAATATAAAAAAGAAATATGGACATGGGAAAGAAAGAGATAGTTGATATGGTGCAATATTTATGCAAAGGAGAAAGCCAAATTAATCAATGTAAAGAAGGCAGCCCCAAAGATATTTGAAGAGAAATACAGACAAAGGCATTCGGATATGGAAAATTTTACAATAATAAAAATAGTATCACAAAGATGGAACGTGGAAAAGAAGATCAGATTAGTAAAGTAGAAGTTATAAAAATAGAAGTTGAAGCTATGGAGTGTCTGTGAGGTGAAGGGTTTGATGTAGAATGTCTAACACAGGTTACATCACACGGGTCTATATTACAGTGTCAAACTAAATCAAGTTTGAACATTGTAATATCGAACCCTAAAGTCCGAAAGTGGAAAATAGCGAAGCCACGGCACATCGACTTTTTTCCCTGGGAAAAAAATTGGTGGGCCATTTTTGGGGCTTTGCTATTTCCTCCACTGTGGTGCAATCTCAGAGTTGGTATATTTAAGAAGGGGGGGTGTGGAGGGCACAACCCCCCACTTCAGTTTAGGTTTAAGGTTAAGTTTTTTTTTTTTTTTTTTTGTCACGGAACAGTGATTATTTTGCCCTGGAAAAAAATCGCTGTTTTGTGGTTTCGGTTTTCTTGGGTTTCAAACATAATGGTTCAATATTACAATGATCAAACTTTTGTAAGTTCGACATTGTGATATAGACCCACATCACAGCAGGATGGAGTTTGTCCCCAAAGCAGGGAGAAACAAGAAGATCAGGAAATATCTGAAGAAGAAATATGGACACGGGAAAGAAAGAGAGATTTAATATGGTGTAATATTTATGCAAAGGAGAAAGCAAAACTAACCAATACAAAAAGAGCAGCACCAAAGATATTTGAAGAGAAATACAGACAAAGGAATCTGGACATGGAAAACTTTACAATACAAAAAATAAGAAGACAGAGGAAAAGTAGAAAAGGAGATTAGTAATGGAGATGTTAAAGAAATAGAAATTAAGGTTATGGAGTACCTGCAAAGTGAAGGATTTAGTGTAGAAAATCTAATTCAGAAAGCACCACAACAGGGCAGAGTAATTGATATCCAAATTAAGGGAAAACCAGTGGAAAGGAAGTAATTAGTCAGGTGCCATAAGAAGATATTTGGAGCCTTCCACAGGAAACTAGTATAAATGTTCACTTGAAGCTAGACAGCAAGGGAAGGAATAGGAGACTGTGGAAACTCTGATGCAGTCAATGTTGAGGAGTGATAGGACAGTGAGTTCACATAGGATAGAGCAACAGATGGCACAGGATGAAATTGAAGAGACCGTGTCACAGGAAGATGCTATAGGACCTTCTATAGAATGCCTGCAGGAATTGTAAAACATGGGATGTGTTCTCAGTTTGGAAGAAAATGAGTTAAGAGAAGAATTGCTTGATTTAATAGACATGGACAGATGTATCAAGATCAATGAAAGAAATAGACTGAAGAAGGTTAATAAAACCCAAAATGTCAGAAGTCTGATAAAACAAATGAACACAGTAATTAGGACTGTTCATAGAGATTCATGCGATATAACAGAAGTCAACAGGATAGATCACTGTGCAGCTAAATTAATAACTGATAAAGTTCTACCACAAGAACACAGTGTATCGAGGGAAAGGAAGGGGAGAAATTGAATACCATCATGGTAATATCGAATAGAGAAAATTATAAAGCAATTAAGACAAGTGTCACTATTAGAAGACTATAGAAGAGGGAATAGATCAACAACAATACTAACAAAGATGTGATAAAAGCAATGCACAATATTAGAACAGACCAGGCTCTATCATTCACTATCGCAAACAAACTAAAAATGTCACCACAGGCAGAAAAACTTAGAAAATACAAAAATAAACATAAAGGAAAAGTGCAAACTAAGCAATTTATTGATGACTCAAAAAGGTTATAGAGAACTGGGAGATAAGGTAAAAGGAATTGAAAAACCGCCAAAAAAAGAAATAGATACATTTTGGAGAAGTATCTATGAAGAGCCTGTGGAACATAACAAAGATTCTAAATGGATAGAAGAAGTAAAAGAAAAAATATGAAGTTTAAAGGCATAGGATATGAAATGGGATGAAGTAACAGCTAGTAAGATTGAAACAAAGTTAAGAAAAGCCTCTAATTGGAAAACACCAGGCCCAGATGCAGTACCTAACTTTTGGTTAAAAGTATTAACATCTTTGCACGAAACTTTTGGCCATGAGTAAGAACAATTTATATGCGCACCCAGAACAGACACCAACCTGGCCAACAACAGGAAAACAATGCTCCTACTTAAGAGTGAACAACTTGCCTTCCGGTGACGTATAAACTATACATAGGAATTGATGCTGACAGAGTTTATAGTCATTTAGAAGAAAACTCAATTTTGACAGTAGAACAAAAGGGCAATAAAAGAAAGTCATATGGAACAAAGGATCATTTGTTGTTAAATAAAGTCATAGTGGAGAACTGTAAAAAGGGGAAGACTCTAAGTATGGCACGGATTGACTACAAAATAGCATTTGATAGTATCCCCAATTCATGGATAAAAGAGTGCTAAAAAATCTATAAGATACACCACACTGATCGACTACATTACAGTGACCATGAAACAGTGGCAGACCACTTTGCAATTAAGCCATGATAAAGGACTAATTGTTATCCCAGGGATAACAATTCAAAGGGGGATATTCCAGGGTGACTCTCTGTCACCATTACTGTTCTGCCTTGCCCTTAATCAATTAAGTTGTTTACTCAACAGTTTAGACCATGGCTATAATCTGGCTCCTAGAAAACAACAAAGTGTAAAGACTTCTCAACTTCTCTTTGTCAATGATTTAAAGCTGTATATCTCATCAGATGAGGAACTGAAAGCACAACTGCAAGTTGTCAAAACTTTTTCAGATGATATAAGAATATCATTTGGTCTTGATAAATATGCAAAGGCAATCTTTAATGCAGGAAAACTGCAACGCCAGGAAAACATCAGTTTGGGACAAGAATGTGATATAAAGGAACTTGAGCAGGAAGGAGTGTATAGATATTTGGGAAATGATGAAGGATCAACAATAAAACATGAACAAATGCGAATAAAACTTAGGAATACTTCAGAAGACTTAAATTAATCCTGAAAACAGCACTGCCTTTTAGGAACAAAATCCAAGCTACAAACCAATTTGCTCTTCCTGTCCTTACAGTTTTGGAGTGACTGACTGACCCCAAAACATGTTGGATAGATTGGCTAGGAAAACAAGAAGGATGCTTCATGCGCACTGTTAGATTTTATGAATATAAATCTGAAATTAATTATGTTGTAAATATGCTGAAAGAAAAGGTTTGCTTAAATGCAGAAACAAAGTTTAGTAATATGTGATCAGCAGTCATACTAAATGACCATGGCTTGAAAAAGAATTTTATGTATAGATCTGCAATTGTGGGACTCCACACATCTGCTGACCTCACAAGATCCAAACTGCTTTTAAAGAATGGACATTTTCCCTTACAGACTCAAAACAGGATGTATGAGGAGCAAAAATACAAAATCTGCTTTTAAAGAATGGACATTTTCCCTTACAGACTCAAAACAGGATGTATGCAAGAACAAAAAACAAAATCTGCTTTTAAGAACAATGACATGTTATTATGCATGGAAAAAAAAGGATGTGGCACAAGAAGATGTTTTTTTTAAGATCCAAAATAAAATAAAGATGTTCACACTGTCAGAAAAGCTGATCTCTGACAATGTGTTTTTTCAAAAAATATGTTTTTCTTAATCTAGCAGAAGCTTATCAGCATTGGCACAAGCAGGAATGCTAATCATGTTAACCAGTATTGTTTCTACAGATAAGCAATTCTCCAAATAGAATACAGAACAATGTGTTTCCAAAAGACATATGTTTTCTACAAGGACATCAGGACACTGTTACAGGATATTCACACTGTCAGAAAAGCTGGTCTCTTACAAGACATTGTTAAACAAGGAAGCTTAGTATTGTTTCAAGTACAGAAAACTGTATATAAAGAGCTGTATAAATCCAGCTATGTTTATTATAGTATATTCTCTCATCAGTGTATATTCTGCAAGTTTCTGTATGCAACAGACTGTGAATGCAAATATAACTAGACTCATGTTGATCAGGAACAAACACAGGAATGGTCTATAGAACAGGCAAATTCAAACCAAGAGATGAAAGGTTAAAATCAGTGCATGCCCAAGATTATATATTTCTCATTCCGTAGGGAGGGAACTTGTTTGTTTTTGTTTTTAGATATCATAGTTTACATGAATGGCTCATGTTAGCTTTTAAAGTCCATTGATTTTATCAATTAGGTACAGCTGTTAATTTGAGTTGTATTTAATGAAGTGTGTGTTTTTTTTTTTTTTTTTATTGAGAAGCAGAAGAAGGAGGGGGCGTGAAACGCTTACTTTACTTTCCCGTTCATCTTTTGTCAATAAATTGTGAGTTTTTTAATTTTTATTTTTATTTTGTTGCAGACGATGGCACCTCATTTTTTTTTGTTTTTTTGTTTGGTGGTTGTGTGTTTGGGTTAATTGCTCGCAAAATTTATCTGTTCATGTGGGAGAAATAGACAAATGTAGGTTTTTATAAAACCGAATTAGAAACAGTTGCATACCTCATTGCTGGTTGTGACATACTAATGGCTGAAGGACTGTATACTGAAAGGCATAATGATGTGGCGAGACTGATGCACTGGGGATTGTGCAAACATTATGGTACTAAAGTGGCCGAAAAACATTGGAAACAACAGCCACAAAGCATTATAGAAAATGAAGAAGTCTACATCACATGGGGATCATCCATTACTAACAATTCAAAAGATAGATGCTAGAAAACCGGATATAGTGGTCCAAGAAAAGATGATGAGTAGCATTGATCATTGAAATTGCTACACCCAGCGACTACAGTGTCTTGCAAAAAGAGAGACACAAAGTCATAAAATATTAGCATCTGCAAGCAGAAACGAGAGCAATGTGGAAGAAAGATACCCAGACAATTCCAATAGTAGTAGGAGCAACGGGTCTTATAAAAAAAGAATTTACAATCATATTTAGATATGTTAACAATACATGTAACTCCATACGAACTGCAGAAGGAATCATTACTGGGCACATTGCAGGTGCTGCGAAGAGCACGACTGGCTGACATCAAAGATTGAAACAATACTAATTTCATGAGCTTTAATCGTACTTTGACTTAGGAATGGGGTCCATTCCCATCATGGTATTAGAAACCCAAAAGACTTGAAATTAAAAAAGATGAGTAAATAATATCACAAAGAGGGAATGTAGAGAAGAAGATTAGTAAAGCAGAAGATAAAACAATAGAAGTTGAAGTTATGGAGTGACTGTGAAGTGAAGGATTTGTTGTAGGTCTAACACAGGTTACATCACAGCATGATGGAAGAAGTCCTCAAAGTAAGAAGAAACAGGAAGATCAGGAGACATATGAAGAAGAAATATGGACATGGGAAAGAAAGAGAGATTTAATATGGTGTAACATTTATGACAAGGAGAAAGCAAAATTACTCAACACAAAAAGAATAGCACCAAAGATATTTGACAAAAAATACAGGCAAAGGAATCCAGACATGAAAAACTTTACAATGCCAAAAATAAGAAGACAAAAGGGAAAAGCAGAAAAGAAGATTAGTAATGGAGAAGTTAAACAAGTAGACACTGAAGTTGTTGAGCACCTGCAAAGGAAAAGATTCAGTATAGAAAATTTAACTCAGAAAGCACCATAACAAGACAGAGTGATGGGCATCCAAATAAGACAAACCAGTGGAACAGTAAGCAACTGGTCAGTTGCCATATGAAGATATTTTGGAGGCTTCCACAGAAAATCAGTATAAATGGTCACTTGAAGCTGGACAACAAGGGAAGGAACAGGAAACTGTGGCAACTCTGATGCAGTCAATGTTGAGGAGTGATAGGCCTGTGACTTCCCATACAACAGAGCAATGGATGACACAGGAAGAAATTGAAGAGAATGTGCCACAGGAAGATGCTATAGAAGTTTCTATGGAATGCCCGCAGGAAATGGAGAAAGATTAGTGTGTAAAATCTTACCATAACCAAAGATGTCCTCCTCTTCCATGTTGCAGTATTCTCACATGTGGGATCTTCTGCCTCAGACCACGCAAACGCCCAGCCCATCTACCAAAGCTTAAACCTGGTTACTATAAGGTGTGTGGGATGTCACACACAGGGGTCATAAACCGTGGGCCATAAATGTGATGTCCGCATGCACAAACCTTAGAACTGACTGCCCAGTGAGACAACAGTCTAAAGATAGATGAAAGATGCCATCCAAACAAGGAAAAAGCCCTCTGTGGGGTAGGAGGAAGGGAAGGAAAACTGCAACATGGAAGACCAATGGATGACACAGGAACGACTGCTCATAAGATCCATACGATATAACAGAAGTAAACAGGATATATTACTGCCCAGCTAAATTAATAACAGATACAATTCTACCACAAGAACACAGGGTAGTAAGGGGAAGGAAGGGGAGAAATCGAATACCATCGTGGGAGTATCAAACTGAAAAAACTATAAAGCAATTAAATCAAGAAGTGTTACTGTTAGAAGAGTATATAAGAGGGAACAGATCAAGAAAATTACTCAGAAAGATAGACGTGATAAAAGCAATGCACAGTATTATAATGGATCAGAATTTATCATACTCTATCACAAATAATAAACTAAAAAAATATCAGCGCAGGCAGAAATACTTGGAAGATACTCAGATGAATATAAAGAAAAGTACAAATTAAACAATTTACTGATGACCCAAAAACGTATTATGAAGAATTGTAAAACAAGGTAAAAAAGAAATGAAAGACCACCAAAAGAAAGAAGACAGATATATTTTGGAGAATTACTTATGAAGATCCCATGGAACATAAGATGCTAGATGGATAGAAGAAGTAAAAGAAAGCATAAGAAATTCCAAGGTGCAGGATATGAAATGGGATGAAGTAACAGCCAAAGAGATTGAAACAAAGTTAAGAAAAGCTTCTAATTGGAAAACCTCAGGCCCAGATGCAGTACCTAACTTCTGGTTAAAAGTATTAACATCTTTGCAGAAAGATTTAGCCATGAGTAAGAACTATTTATATTCGCATCCCAAACAGATACCAACCTGGCTAACAGGAAAAACAATGCTCCTACTTAAGAGTGAACAGAAAAGCTATCCTAAAAATTATAGGTCAATAACTTGCCTTCCAACGACATATAAACTATACACTGGAATTGATGCTGGCAGAGTTTCTAACCATTTAGAAGAAAAGTCAATTATGACAATAGAACAAAAGGGTAATAAAAGAAAGTCATATGGAACAAAGGATCCTTTGTTGTTAAATAAAGTCATAGTGGAGAACTGTAAAAAGGGTAAAAATCTAAGTATGGCATGAACTGACTACAAAAAAGCATCTGACAGTATCCCACATTCGTGGATAAAAGAGTGCTTAAGAATGTATAAGATGCACCCAATTATGATACTGTATCACAGCGACCCTGAAACAGTGGCAAACCACTTTGAAGTTAAGCATGATAAAGGTCAAATTATTATTCCAGGGATAAAAATCCACAGGGAGATATTCCAGGGTGATTCTCTGTCCCCATTGTTCTTTTGCTTTGCCCTTAACTCATTAAGCTGTCTGCTTAACAGATTAGGGCATGGCTGTAATTTGACTCCCAGAAAGTAACAAAGTGTAAACACTTATCTTCTCTTTGTTGACAATTTAAAACTGTATAGCTCATCAGATGAGGAACTGAAAGCACAAAAGCAAGTAGTCAAAACTTTTTCAGATGATATAAGAATGTCATTTGGTCTTGATAAATGTCCAAAAGCAACCTTTAAAACAGGAAAGCTGCAGCACCAAGAAAATATCAGTTTGGGAAAAGAATGTGCTATAAAAGAACTTCAACAAAAGGGAATGTATAAATACTTGGGAACTGATGAAGGATCAGCAATAAAACTTGAACAAATGTGAAAAAAATTTAGTAAGGAATATATTGGAAGACTTAAACTAATCCTGAAAACAGCATTGACATCTAGGAGGAACATTCAAGCTATAAACCAATTTGCTCTTCCTGTCCTAACTTACAGTTTTGGAGTGAGTGACTGGCCTCAAAAAGTGTTAGATACATTAGACAGGAAAACAAGAAGGAGGATTCATGCTCATCCAATGATTTATAGAAATAAGTGCATACCAAGACTATATATTCCCCGTTCCGAAGGAGGTATGGGCCTCCTTGAAATTGATTACATGTGTAGATCTGAAATTGTGAGATTGCATACATATCTGATGATCTCACAACACCCAAACATAGTGAAAGTTTTGAAACATGAGGAGAAAAAAATGTAAGATGACTTCCCTTCTAAGTCTTGCTGAAGATTATCAGTGTCAAGCGGGAATGAAAATCAGACCAGAAGTAGATAAAAATCAGGCAGCAACTGAATGTGCCAAAAAACAATAGAATACAAAAATGAAGGATCAGATGAGAAGGCAGGAAGTGTGTAAAATGCATAAATATAGTTGCAAGTATAGAAACCTCCTGGAATAACCTCATGTTTATCAGGAATGAACACACCTATGGTTAAGGAGAGGCAAATTCATACCAAAAGATGAAAGGTTAATAATGGTGACCCAAAATAGTGGGCTACGTACACATTGGTTTACAAAGTCCATTAAACATATGGGATAATGACAAAATTGAATAGAACATGCTGGAGGGATAGATTCCCTTCGCAGAGACTTCCCTTACTATGGAACAGGGTCCCGATCTACATAAGACAGAGCCCCTCACTATCACTCTTCAAGAGGAACCTTGATGAGTGGATGGGTAATAGAAAGTTCACACCGGGGATCACACCAACAGTACTACTAGATAGGGCCAAGGGTACTAGCTGCTAGTACAAGGGTCTAGGGAACTACTAAAGGGGTGGTGAATACCGCACAATGTGGCTGGGCTAATATATGCCTTCGGGCAGATAGCCCAGTACCAACCTATGAACCGATGTACCTAAATGTAGATTTTGTAAAACAGAATTGGAAGCAGTTGCAATATACTAAAGGCAGAAGGGCTGTATACTGAAAGGCATAATAATGTGGCAAGATTGTTGCAGTGGGGATTGTGCAAATATTATACAATTGAAGTAGCTGAAATACACTGGAACATGAGCCACAAAGCATCACATAAAATGATAATGTCTACATCACTTGGGATCACCCATTACCAACAGTCCAAAAGACAGATGTGAGAAAACCAGATATAGTGGTCCATGAAAAGAAGACAAATGTAGCATTGGTCATTGAAATAGCTGCACCCAGTGACTACAGTGTCCTGAGTACAGAGAGAAAATGCACCAAACAAGCTTGTATATGAACTCCGTTTATTGCAGTAAAAACACAACAAGATTAAGTGCTTTCGTCTTTCACATAGAAGGCTTCATCAGATCATTCAGGTATGCAACTGAGGGAGACATTCAAGTTCTGTATCCTGCGATAGGACAGAAGGTGGCTGCTGGATAACATCAGTCCCCACAACTCAGAAGCTGGTAACAAATAGAAATGTTGAAGAAAATGGTTTACTAAGTCAATGTCTGGCTGCTTGATAGAATAACAGTTATAGTTGGGTCACATGTCCAAGTATGGGTTACTGGCTTAGAGGTGTGATTCTCACTTTGGGTATGAGAGGTGTCAGGTTCATATCCCAGACAAGCCCATTGTTTTACCCAGTCTTGATGGATCTGCTGCATATGCGCAAAACAAACAGCACCGGAAACACTATATCCGGGGATCTGAACTTCTCTTGTGACATAAACAGAACTTAATGGATAGACAAATATGTGTTTCAAAGGATTCCCATGCATTGGAATAGGCTCCACAACCATGTTCAAACAAAACCTGGACAATATGATGGGAAATTGTAAACAGTCTAGCCTCTATGACACTTATGGCAGAGGCTGTCAATAATAAAAGCATTAACCTACCATAGCCCCTACAAACACACACAAACCCATACTCACATATATATATAAACTCACACAAATGCATATACACACACACACAAACATAAATACACATATAGACATAAACACAGACACATACACATATAAATGCCCACACATACACAAAAATCTCTCTCTGCGGTGGAGCCTGAAAGGCCAACTGTTAGCAGCAGCTTTTTTGAGCTCCAAAACACTATACTAAAATACAGGAAAATATTAATTCTATTCTAACAAAAACAAAAAAAAATACTGTTACTAGTCTTCTAAACTACAAGTATTCCAACTTTGAAGTGGTTTCATCAAGATTTTCCTGTCAAAATATTTTGGAGATTATTTTAACTGTGTGGAAATGAATAATTCAAAGATTTCCCATTCTGACTCTTCACTGAAAAAGGAAATTCAGTTGATGTCATCTACTCTTCATGATCTATCTCTAAAAATGGACAGATTTACAGACAATTTAGAAAGTCCAAATAAAATTGCCAAAAACAAACTGATGTCTTTAAGGAAATTTTACAACAAACTAAAATAATGGACACTGAAACTTCACTTACTGACATCGAAGGGAGACTCAAGGAAGAACAGAGCCAATATGAATTTCTCTTACAGCAAAACAACTGGTTGATGAATAAATTAGATGACCTGGAGAACAGAGAAAGGAGAACAAACATAAGAATTTTTGGTCTCCCTGAAAAGTCAGAAGGTGAGGACATTATTTTATTCTTAAACTCTTGGCTTCCTGAAATACTAGACTTAAAAGGTCTATCTAATGGAATAGAGAGAGCACACAGAGCCACAGGAAAAACAATTCATTCCTCACCTTCTGCACCTCCTAGATCTATAGTTGTTACATTTCTATCATAGCTGGATAAAGACCTTATACGTAAATCAGCTTGGAAAAGAAAAATCCCATAACTTACAAGCAAAGTCAAATAAGATTTGATAATGACTATTCTTCAAGAGTACTAGAACTAAGAAAGAAAACCTGGCCAGGAGTGAGACTCCTTAAACAAAATAAAATAAAAACTCAACTTGTCTATCCAGCGAAAATCAGAATTTTCTACTCAAATGACATGAGAACCTTCAACAATATTGGGGAAGCAACCTCATTCATCAAAAACAATAATATAATTTCTATTCCAGAAGAAATTATTTGGGTAACATCTTCTACCCTTGAAAAGATCTTCTGAAAAAACAACTGGTTGGATGTGAGGAAGAAGAAACAAAAAACTGAAATGTAAAAATACTGTTGTTTCTAAATCTCTCAAAGCATTAACTAAAGTACTAGTGTCTTACTAAACTAATAAAAAAGTATGTATACTTATTTATTTTCTTTTCACACTGAATTCATAAATCTGCTTCATCTGTCCTTATATTCATGCATTACATATGTTGTTTATCATTAGCTTTAATAGTGCTTATCTTAATAACATTAGTTTTTTTAGTAGCCTATTAGAGTGCTAGTAGTGGTCTACACACACATTTCTCATTTCTTCTCAAATTACTATCCGTACTGTTATGCAGGGGTTTTTATTTATTATTTGTCTATTTATTTTGTATTTGCTGAGTTATGTATTAGGTTTGAGTCTGTTTATGTCCTTGAGGGAGTTTTTCAAGAATTACATTGGGGTGTAGTATAATCGGTGCTTTCTGCCAAGTGCCATTTTATTTGGTCTTATTATATAAAAAAGGAAACCAACCTCCATTTAACTAATGGATTCCATGGCAGAACGGTTTCTTTGACAATTTTTTTCTCCACTGTGAATGCCTGCATGCATACTGGAAGTGCCCTTACATTTCACAGTGTAGATAGCGATCTGCCTGTTTGTGTTTACCTAGTAAGTCCCTCTGATACACACAGTTCTACACAGCTTTATCTGCATTGTTTCTAAAGGTATCCACTAACAAAGTTTCATAAAACACTATCACTGATTAAAAAAAAAAAAAATCTAGGCTAGTTTTGTTTTCTTAAGTATGTTCCATAGTCTAGGAGGTAAATTGCTATTATTATACAAGTTTCCCCGGTTTAGTTTGCCTGCATTTACCTAAAATAAGTTTTATTTACTGATTTATTGCCTGGCCATTACCATTTATGAACAGCATGGAGATTGCATAGTCACATACATGCATGCTTCTTTATCTGTGACTTTTTTAGAACGGAAAAGTGAACTGAATTCTTGGGAAGTAATGGAGAACTTAATCTGAGAGATATGAAGCTCTGGCTCTCTTAATATGTGAGTTTATCCTCATTTTAATAGTGAACGCTATGCTGTGACCTCTAGAGTTTCTTTAGGACCTTTTTTCTGAGGTTCTTCTTCATTTGGTCTGATTACAGCTCATCTGGGACGAGGGCTGCTTGACTGTAATTACATAGGTTTTGTAGTATGCTATCGTATTTATTATTGATTTGTAGTGTGTTGCTGTGTACAGGACAGCTTCTCAGATGTGATGAGGGAGATTTGGTGGATTGGGTGTGGGAATAGGTTGAGCCTGGAAACATGGAAACAGCTCCAAATAAGCACATCATGTACAGAAATGAATCATGCTTGAAAATAGGAACATTTCGCCAAACAAGGAGAGTCGCAAACTCTGATTACAGCCCATCTTCACATAACTTAATAAAAGGTACAAAAGCTATTGATTTACAAGTAGGACTGTGCATTAGTACTGATCTCTATTTTGTTCCGCTTGTGCAGATTGCCGGAACTTAATGTAGTGAAACTGTTGCTGCTCTTGAGTTTCTTATAAGTACATTGTTCTCACTTTTTAGAGTACTGTTTCCTCCTGCTTGGCAAAAGTCTTTATATCATCTAGAACTGTGTGTTTGTTTATCAATACTCCATCTCCCAGACAGTCCAGGGATGACAGCTTATCAGTATAAATAGATATATATATTTTTTGTGTTTGAACATTAAGCTAGTATTTCTACACATTGAAGAAAATGCAATGTATGATTACCGAATAAAGGGGATTTAGGGAAAATATTGCATATACTATATCTCACCCATACCCTGAATCTTGATTGTGGAAGAGAAGTTGGAGAATTTAAAAAAATGGCATGTTTATATTATTTTTAATGTTTTCCCGATGGTTGGGTCTGATATTTTACTTGTGCAGATATAGACTGGGACTGAAGTAAATTGTTGGTCTTTTACAACTAATATGATATTGACGTTTTAGCTATAAAACTTAGAGCTCAAAAAAGAGGCAGGTTCATTCATGGAGATATTGTCATCCTATTTTAGGCTTTCTGGCTCAAAGTTTTTTTTTGTTTTTTTTTTGTTTTTTTTTTACCTGCAGTCCCCGAACTGAGACACTTTGATGAGTATAAGTTTAAAATTTAACTATAATGGAAATGGTCCAGGGCTGTGAGTCTTTTCAGTAGAGATTTGGGAAGAAAAGCTCTAAGATAACAATAGATAATATACTAAAATTAAGACTCTGAGTATTACCTGGCATTCATATTCACATTTTCCCCTTCTCTGTTGAATTAGAAGAACTTTGTCAATGACTAGCAAATCCAAGAAATTTCTTCAATGAGGAGGTTTATTACTTACTAGCAATTAGTCTGACAATACTGTACATATGTTTTAGAGTCATTGGTCTAATATTTAATGTTTAGAGAGTTATTAAGTATGTAATATGCTTTGGCCTGTATTAGCTATAAGGCACAAAAGAAAAATGTCTAGTTTTGGTAATCAAGAAAAACTAAGTAAAAAAACTCACAAAACTGTAAAAAGAAACAAAAAAACATAAAGGCTTGGAAATAATGTGGTTAGCGCTTTCATTTATTTTAGTAAATAAACTTCCTCAGACAAAGAACTATCAGGGAATTACACAATATACAATATAAAATGAATGACATCCTTTCCTATGACAAATTTGAACCATTGAAACAATAAATAAATAAAACTTTTCTATACAGTTAAAAAATATCAACTGTAGTGAACGTATAATACTTTACATGTTGTTAAAGCTAAATGTTCATCTTTCTAGAGACTTCAATTTTAAATGACATCTTAAAGAACATTGTTCATTCAAACCAGGAAACATTTAAGCATTTAATAGCAATTGCATCTTAGCTCCCTTAGTTTTGGCAATCTGCCTGGAAGTCAGGCTTTCATGACAGAATACCTCACTTGTCATTACTGCTTTAATAATGCTCACTACGAAACATCCGGGGTCACAAGCATCTACATATCATATCAAACTCTGATGTATTTATTAGTTAATTGGGTCAAATTGCTCTGTTACAATGGGTGAAGCATATGGGTATAACTGAGTCCCTCAAATACCTCTGTCATTTGATCATTAAAGATGATTAAGGATATAGGTTTGAATTGTAATAATACTTAAACAGTCATTCTTCTTATTATTTGCAATTTCAACCCGAGTAGTTAGACGTTTAAGTGCAACTATACTTTCCTCCAGCTATATGCTGTATTGTTTTAGGAAAAAAAAATATTTAGATAAAATGTTACTTGCTGGTCTAAGTGACTAGTTACAATCTATTCTGAATGTATCCCTTGTTTACTTTCTGAATATTGATTCTATGTTTATAGTATAATACTTATTCTTACTTGTTACTTCTGATGTATATTTATAATTTTAAGATGGTATTCAGTCAAACTGTTAATATGCTTTGAATGTTTTAGAATGTGGAGTAGTAACGGATCAATACTGTTCTAAAGAACTATAACACAACTCTTGTTCATTAACATATTCTATTTTTGTTACCAAGAAGAGTAATAGGCTAACCTCAATCGAATTAAGCTTGGTGTTAATCCACACCAATCAATATTTCAACAAGTAAGCCTCATTTATAAAGTATACCTAACCTTCAAATGTTATTATATTGAAAAATGGGAAACACCACTGTAATAGGTTGTATTAATAGAATAATTATTTACAAATGATTATAATCAGAATACTTGTTTGATGAAGTAATATTGGTACATATTTACTGCTCCATTACTACTTCAACATTCATAATTTAAAAACCTCATTAAATATATAAGATTCCTCTTAATGAAAAAGCAATCATGTATTTCTTTAAAAAAGAATGGAAGACACTATCTTTATTCTGCTTTAGGCTACTATATCTCTCATCTGAATAATTCTGAAATTGTAATTTATTATAAGAATTTCTTTATCTTGTAATTTGTATCTTCAATGATTAATGTATTCTATACATCCTCAATTGGTTTAGGGAACTGAAACCTTATACGAGAACTATAATCATTTCTTTTTTCAATATTAATTATTAACTAATTAGTTACTGATGCTAAACACAATTTACTTTTAGTCACATCACATTTTAATTTGGAGCTCAGTTACAACAAAATTCTTCTTATCTTGTCTGACATGAGGGATATTCTGATAGAACATTGCGGTTCTTTCAGATTATGAGTGTTCCTCACTCCATATTGGTTAATGGGATTCATTAACTTATTATTTGTTTGGTTATGTATTATCATCCATCTTTCATTATTTTTTTTTTATTCTATTGGCCTAAATTTAATTGTTGCTTACAATTTATAATAGGAAGAATCAATCTGGTGTTTATATTGTTTAATATTAATATAAATAAAGAAGTTATGCATCTCTCAGAATTGGAAACACTGGATTTGCCCTTAATCTTAACTACCTCATAAGCAAAGTAAATTACATGGACTTAACCTTACTTTCTCTAAATGTTAACAGATTAAATAACCCAAGGAAAAAAATCTAACTTTTTAAAATATTTAAAATTAAATAAAGTGCAAGTAGTATTTATTCAAGAATTTCACTTCAAATCAAATGATAGCTTTATATATTCAATAGGGCTCCAACTAAAATTATCTCATTCTTCTTACAAGAAAAAAAACAGAGGAGTTTAATACTTTGGAAAACAAGTGTCACTATTCCACAAATTATAATTATGAAGACAATGAAGGACTTATAGCAATTGTAATAATAAGATTTAACAGAATATGGACATTGGTTAACACTTTGGTTTTCTGGCAAAGGGATAGAAACAGTCAGAAAACATCTAAACCTTATTAATAAAGTTCATAAAGGTAACCTGATATTTGGGGGATTTTAATTGCATCTTAGATAGTTCAGAGACCACTAATAAAATACATCTTCATCTTTCTCCTATAGGGAAGGCTCTCAACAACTGAAGTGAAAACTTAAACTTAATTGACATTTATAGATACAAAGAGAACAATTCACTACTATTCATTCACAGAGACTATAGATTTGATACCCAAACTAGAACTGACAAAATTTACATACCTGAAGACTTAAACATGAAAATAACTTTTCTATAATTCCTTGCTCACTATCAGACCACAATTCACTTATCCTTAAATTTGAAATAGATTTTAAGAGACTAACTCTTACAAGAATACCGGCATATATCACTAAAATAAAACAATTTAAACCATGGCTAGATTCTGAAATACAATACTTCTTAGATACCAATCAGTCAGCAGAATCAAATACAGTAACATTATGGGATACTCTGAAGGCCTATCTATATGGTAAAATTATTTCATGGTTTAAAAATGAAACAGAAGAATGGGAATCGGAATTACATAATATTCAAAAACAAATCATAGATACTAATAATGATGAAAAGATTCACTCAAAGAAATAAACAACTGAAGATTTAAATAAAAAATATAATGAAATATTAATCCATAAAACTAACCTGGCATTAGAAAAGTTAAAAATTAATTCATATTCGGTGTCACCAAAACATATGCACAATTTAGCAATGAGAGTCAAAAGACAAACCATCGAAAATAGTATTCCAAAAATCATTCATGAGGGGAAAATAAAGCAGTCTCAGACATTAGTGACACTCTTGAAGCTTAAGTATCACTACACTGATCATCAGTCAAATGTTAATTCATACTCCAACCCCATTGATTTGGACATACATTTATCTAAAATAAATAAACTACCAGAAAAAGCAAAATCAGATATTCAAAAACAAATCTCCCTTAAGGAAATAGTTGACAAATTTAAAGAAAGCAAAAATAATAAAGCTCCTGGAACTGATGGAATCATAATTGAATTATATAAGATATCCCCAACTTCAGCTATTTCAATCTATCATAAAACCCTAAATGTAATACAAACTGAAAATATAATACCACCGTCATGGAGATATTCATGAATTACCCCTATTATAAAGGAAAACAAAGATCCAAAATTATGCAGCTCCTGTAGACCAATTTATCTACTTAATTATGATTATAAAATCTTCATGTATATTCTAGTTAACAGAATCAAGAAATCTTTAATATATATTATAAATGAAGATCAAACAGGATTTATTTATAATAGACATACCTATGACAATAGTCAAAGAATCTTAACTGTTATAGACATCTTAAATAGAGATAACCGAGAAGCTCTTTTAATTGCACTTGATACAGAAAAAGCCTTTGACACACTAAAATGTTTTTTTTTTTAAAGATCTAGAAATATTTGACTTTCCCTTTCATTTCTTATCTCTGATAAAACATGTATATAAAAATAATTTTGCCTATGTGAAACTTGGTCCTTTCACCTCAGAAGCCAATAAAATCTCCAAAGATACTAAACAAGGTTGTCCTATGTCCCCTATTTTATTTGCTGTAGCAATTGAATTATTTTTATCTATAATTCGTCAAGGTTCAAAAATAAAAGGTATTGACATACATGGTCAATTCAGTTCCAAAATTATGCTTTTTGCAGATGATATTGTTCTTACTTTGAGTGTCTCTGAAGAATCTTTACAGGAACTGGATTCCCAAGCCACAAAATTCTTTCACAATTCAGGTCTATGTATAAGTGACACAAAATCCAATTACGTTTTTGAATGAAAAAACATAACACTCATTTAAACTCAAATCATATAATAGGGGAACAGGTTGTTTCTATAAATTATTTAGGGATCTCACTTGCGGTGGTTCAGCGGTAGTGTTGTTACCTCACAGCAAGAGGTTCTCCCGTTTGATTCTCGGCTGGAGTGCGGGGAGTGCAATCTGTGTGGAGTCTGCATGTCCTCCCCACGGTTGGGTGGGTGTTTGAAAGACATGTGTACATGGGCGTGCCTTCATTGAAGGTTGAACGTTGAGCTGGCACCTCTGAGTTCACGAAAATCTGCTGCCAATCGTTAGCAGACCGGAGTTCCGCTGTGGCGACCCCTAACCAGGAAAAGCCAAAAGACAACAACAACTATGTGAAAATATCATCACAACCTTAACTATAAATTATAAAAATATCTTAGTTACCTTAAAATCATTAACAAAGAATGGAACAGATTATACCTAAAATTTGAAGATAGACTGCAATTAATAAAGATGGTATTACTTCTGAAAATAAATTATATAGCACAAGCCATCCCTATGTTACCAAATAAAAATATACTAACTGACACTATCAAAATCCTAATAAACTTTCTCTGATTTCTGAAAAGAAATAGGATAGCCTTCTCTCACCATATTAGACCCTGGGAACAAGGAAGAATCAACTTTCCAGATTTAGAAACATATATCAAGGCCTCAATTTTCAAAATAGCTATTAATTGGATAGATCCTAACTTTTCCTCTGCTTGGAAATTCCTACATACTATCATTTTTTTTAAATGAAAACAAATTAGCAAAAAATCTCCTACTAAATAATCAAATTAATAAGTGCTGGTATATACTATGAGCTAATTTACAATACAATATGGTGAAACCTACTAACTTAAATTTGGTAAATTATATTTACAATTTACTTAGATCATTTATCAACTCAAATATAGATATAACACATTGGTGGGAATTGTTAATTCCCTTCAGAATTACAAAAAAATTCTAACAAAATTCATAAAAGTATTTTTAATAATTGGGAATCAAAAAAATTTACCTGCTGGCAACATTGCATAAATAGTCTGTCAGTACTAGACATACAGGAAATAAAAACATATTCGATATTCCAAACACAGATTGGCTTATACTTCAAAGTATTTTATCCTATGCTCAAGATTTATGCAGAATTGATAGCTCTTCTTTTAAAACTGAACCTAAACTAATATTCTATGTACAAGAAATGATATATTACAATTATAATTGGGAAAATTTAACATCAAAACTATACAAAACTTTAATAAATTATAAATTTAATCCTAAATAACATTTCTGGAATTTTATCACTAAATGACTGACAATTTATCAATTGAAAGTAAAACTAACCTATTATCTTCTATTAGATTAACTTCTACTTTACAAGTCTGGAAGATCTTCACATGGAAATTCCTACATAGGGCATTTTATACTCCTAACAATATACCTAAAATAAACTCAAGAAATATATGCTGGAGATGTTCTTTAAGCTGTGAAGCTGGTTGGAATCATATCTATGATTGCAACAAAATCAAAAAGTATTGGGAGGAGATTGATAATTTCCTTCAAGCTATATTCATAGATACATCTGTATTGACTAAGAACAGGATTCATGAAGGCTTACACGGAGTTTAAGAGTAGTGTAAGCCTCTGTGTAAGCCTCCCGATCCAGGAACAGCCCAAACCTCCGTGTAAGAGACAGCAAACACGTCTCTTACACGGACTGGGCGTGGAAATGCTCAATACCTCATTTGCAGCGCAAAGATATGCAAATGAGGTATTTGAGCGATCCAAGAAGCCTAAACCAGTCCGTGTAACGGACGTGTTAGCTGCAGAAATGTACTCAGCTGACAACTGAGTACATTTCTGCAAAATTGACAATGGAGCTATGTCAGCTCCAAATAAAGGGTGCATATGTTTCATTTAGCATGCCAATGGCCAAATATGTGGCCATTGGCATTAAAAAATGTTGCAAAAGTATTTTAAATAACTTTTTTTTTGTGGGATTTTCATGTGTAACTGCAGCGCACACCCGCGCAAATGGGGTGCGCTGCCTAAAACTGAAAACCGAAGCTTATAAGCCCACAATTGTGGGTTTAATGTATTACATGGAATGACAATGCAGGGACTAGCAGACCAAAAACAATATGGCCTCCGTGTAGTGGCTGCAAAGGGGGGGAAGCTCTGTGTTAGAAATGTAACTAAGCATTACTAGGCAATCCTATGTAAATGAGGGTTACAAAACTGAATCACACTGCCACATAGGTAATGAGCACTTTCTGAGTAGTGTAAGAGTTATAGAAGGGGGAGGAACAGAGTAAGAGGTAGGTGACATCACGGGGGGGAATGATAGAAATAAGTGTATCAGATTGGAGGGCAATGTAACGTGACAGATGACAGACAGACATCAGGGAGAGAGGTGTGTCCCAACAGAACACTAGGAAAGTCAAGAAATAGAGGGTGCACACTATCCCTACACTTAAACTTTCTTGATATACGTGCATGCGCGCGTGTGCGCGCGTGTAAGGGAGGTTCAACATGTGGGAGTGTGTTGCAAACCATTTACAACGGTTTGCGCGGGCGTGCACATGTGTGAGGCTGTGTGCACGCGTTTTACCATGAATCAGCCAAGTTCACACCATGTAAGGATGTGTGCGCGCATTTAAGTAACTGTGAGCATGCTTAAGCTGGTGTGCACATTGCTCCCCTTGAGGAAACAGAAAGGAAAAAGGAAACAACCAGATTATAGGGAAGCTGCCAGGGGATACTGCTGCAGTTAAGTGGTGGAAACAATTGGAAGCAGGCAATTACACAGGCAGACTAGAAGCCCAACCCAGTACTTAAAACACTGCAAACAGCAGTGCAGGCTGTTTCTCTCAAGAGATACTGCAAGAAAGGAGTAAGCTATCAGAATTGAAAACTGAAAAAAGCTGAACTCAGAGCAGAAATGCTAGGGGCTGCCATAGCTGTTATAATCAGGCATAGGCGAATTGCTGAGGGTGGTGACAATGCAGATGCTGACAGACAGCCCAGAGTGAGAAGAAGGAGGAGAGTATACAGGCCCAGGGTCACCTACCATGGGTTACATGAGCTGGAGATAGTAGAGTGCTACAGAGTGGACAGAGACCTTCTGCAGCAAATTGTTGAGCTGTGCAGGCCACGTCTCACACACAGAACCAACAGAGGGGAACCCATCCCAGTGGAAACCAAGGTATGTGTTGGCCTAAGAATACTAGCAACAGGTACCTTCCAGAGACCAACTGGTGATATGATGGGGATATCACAGGCATCAGCCTCCAGGGTACTGCACCAGTTCCTGGATGCCATGTCAGCACATGTCGGTGATCATGTATATTTCCCCAATGCCCGTGAGGTATTGGCCAGCAATATGCGTCTCTTCCAGCAAATAGCGGGATATCCTGAGGTACTGGGTGCAATAGACTGCACGCACATACGCATCAAAGCACCAGCCGGTGAGTGGGGTAGAGCCTATATTAACCGCAAGGGATTCCCCTCCATCAACTGCCAGGTCATGTGTGATGCCCAGGGCTTAATAATGAATGTGTGTGCTGGCTGCCCTGGGAGCTACCACGATTCCCACATCTGGCATCTGACGCAGCTGTACCAATCATTTGCCAGTGGGGACTTCCCACACGGACACCTTGTGGGGGATGCAGGTTATGCACTTGAGCCGTGGCTGATGACACCCATCAGAAATGCACACACACCTGAACAGGAACGCCATAATGAGGCACACGCACAAACACGTAATGTCATGGAGCGTGTGTTTGGGCTGCTCAAGTCACGGTTCCGGTGTCTGGACACATCTGGTGGAGCCTTGCAGTGCACACCAACTACATGTACCCAAATGATCATGATATGTGCTATGCTACATAATATGATCCTGCGGAAACAGCTGCAGCAGGACCAGCATAGGGCTGGGCCAAACATACCCCCACCATTGCCAAGGCCACCACAGGCAGAGGGTGACTCGGAGGAGGAACAACCTGACCTTGCCCCAGTAGGCAGAAGGAGGCATGCTCAGTATGCCCTGGCCTTGGCAAAGAGGCAACGCATAGCACATACACTGGCTCAGTAGGAACACTGGGACTGATACCCCCTCCGACTCATTCATATAGTAACAGGGATGCCTAACATGACACAACCTGGTTCCAAACATGTACAGGGAGTGTAGTATGTGCATCCGACAGAGGCAGCCCTGCAGCACCACCTGAGGCATCAATGCCATGTGTTAAGTAATGTAACACCATGTACCATATGCACACCTGAGGACATTGACTAACATCCACCCTCACCAATCATAAACCACAAAAACAAAAACCCACCTTCATAGGTGCCACAAGGGATAGGAACCTAGATGTAATGCTACCCAATGCCAGAAGTGTAAACAGCAAGATGCATGCAGTGTAAACGCACACAGTATAGAGAATGTAGATATCAGTGCTGTAATAGAAAACTGGGTCAAAGCCCACATCAGCACCCTAACACTACCAGGTCACACCTCATACAGTGATGTACATGTGCAAAAACATAGAACAAGCTACAAAACGAGGGTGACTAGCAATAAATGTCATGGATAACCATGCCCCCATGTTGGTACCACAACAAGAAGCAACATGGATTAGCCATGATCAAATACCAATGGCTAAAACTGCCTACTACTATATAGCTTGCTGCAGACCACTGTCCTAATAGCAGGAACCGCACCAGGCCTATGCTCATAGGTTCATAGGTTCATACTAGGCTATCTGCCCTAGGGCATTTATAAGCCTAGCCCAGAGTTTTGTGGCTTCCGCCACCCCTTTAGTTTGAAGGATAATATGCCCATTATTTTGCTGTGCCTCTGTCAAGCAGTGACACTGAGGTTATCCCTGGGGTATACCTGTGATCTCCCATCCATTGGTCAAGATTTCCCTTGAACAAAGCCAGCGAGGTGCTCTGCCCCACATGTACCGGGATGTTGTTCCACAGCATAGGGAGTCTCTGGGTGATGAATCTGTCCCTCCAGCATGTCCTATTAATAGCCGTTTTGAGGTTTAAGTCTCTTGCTCTTGTAGTTCTGATGGATTTAGAGGTTTTGAGGTGAAGCATGTTCATTAATTCCGGGTTGGACATGGCCTTGTATGTCAGGCACAGGTCACCTCTGAGCAGATGGTAAGCGACTGAATAGAGCTGGAGTTCCTTCAGTCGGGCAGCATAAGACATATTTTTGAGACCCTTTATCCTTCTGCTGAGCAATTTTTGGGGGCTTTCCAATTGCTGCAGGTGTCGGGTCAGATACATTCCGAATGGGGAATTGTACTCAATCATTGGTCTGATGAGTGATGAGTACAGGGGAACAATGACCCCCCTTGATCTAGATGTGAATCCCTGCATGATCAGGTGGGCAATGTAGAAGGTCTTCCTAACTACTTTGGCAACATGAGTGTCAAACGAAAGGTTACTGTCAACCTGGGTGCCTAGATCCCTGATAACCTCTTCTGTGCTTAGAGGATTGCCACCTATATGGTAACTAGGGGTAACCTTGTTTTTCCCGAAGGGTATGACTATGCATTGTTTAGCGTTTAACTTTAGGCCATGGCACCAGTTATCCATTTCTATGAGACCCTTCTGAAGGATGTCTGTGTCAGATGGGTTTTCAACTATGGTTCCCAGTTTGCAGTCATTTGCAAACTTTGTCAGCCATAATCCTCCTCTGTCTGCTTGTACTTCTGAAAGGTAGATGCCGAACAAAAGTGGGCCCAGGACTGAGCCCTGTGGGACACCACTTGTGACAGGCTTGGAGTGTGACATGGCGCCAGCAACTCTGACCCTGTGGGTTCTGTCACTTAGCCAGTTTGCAACCCATCTTGTGACGTATGGGTTTACATTTAAGCTGGTGAGTTTTTCAATGATACCCGAGTGGGGTATTGTGTCGAAAGCCTTTGCCAGGTCAAGGTAGGCTGTGTGGACTGCCTTGTCCTCATCAATGGCCTTGGTGACTGTTTCGAAAACGTCAACCAAGTTTAAAAGGCAAGATCTGCCCTTGACAAAGCCAAACTGGGTTGGATCCAAAGTCTGCAAGTCCCCTATGTCTTCATTTATGAGTTCCATTATGATCCTCTCCATAGCTTTGCAGACCAGGCTTGTCAAGCTGATGGGACGGTAGTTTCTGGAGTCGATGGAGGCACCTCCTTTGTGAAGTGGGACCACCGTTGCCGTATGCCACTCCTTGGGTACGTATCCTGAGGTGAGGCTAAGATTAAACAGCTGCCCTAACTGCGGGTTTAATTCCTCATTGAGTTCGTGGAGCACACAACCGGGGACACCATCTGGTCCCATGGATGCTGTGTTTTACGCCTTAAATAGAGCAGTTCTCACCTGAGCATTTGAGATGTTTGGGGGGCTACAATCCTCTGGTATAGATATCGCTCCTTTTGGGGGGGGGGAGAAATCTGCACTGAACCTGTCAGCCAGTATGTTGGCAATGTCTGTAGGTTCAGTGATTTTTACATCATTTTGAACTAATTCTGAGCATATCTGGGAGTTTCCTCCCAGGTTTCTAACATAGCTAAAAAAGGCCTTATGATTGTCTTTTGAGTCCTTAGCGATTTTTCTCTCAAAATTTGCCTTGGATGATTTTATGAGAGATCTCAGTTTTGTACTTATAATGAGCAGGGGTGTCTTCCCTTCTACGGATTTTGCTCTATCTTGTAGTAGCTCCTTCCTTTTGTTGTAGAGCTTGTTTATGGCTGGGGTCCACCAGACTGGACGCTTGCCTTTGGTACAAAGAGTCTTTGTTTTGTTTGGGATTGCCTGATCCATGCAGTCCTGGAGGTGCTGGTAGAAGGCATTTGTAAGTGATTCAGCAGCTTGGGTAATGGTTTCCGCTGGCTTGGGGGCCTTGAAAGAGACCACACCAGTCTTTAGAAGTGTGAAGTCGGCTTTTGAGAAGTTGTTCACTGTGGTCTTTTTTATCTGGGGTGGGGTGGGATGTGGACTTCCAGTGAGATTAGTTTATGATCTGATCTCACCAATGATGGGTATACTTCTGGTGTTGAACATTGTGACCCCATGTTCATGATGATGAGATCTAGTATGTTGTCTCCTCATGTGGGGATGGTGACTAGTTGTTCCATGGCATTTGAGTTTATGAACTCTAGGAACCTTTGGGCTAGAGTGTTGGGGCTTGAGTAGTGATCCCAGTCTATATTTGGATAGTTGAAATCACCCAGTATGATGGTGTTTGGAGATACATTTATCCCCTCCAGTGTTTTCAGGAAAGCTGTGTGAGGTTCCTGAGTTTGAGAGGGTGGCCTGTAACATGCTACAAACTGCAGAGCAGTCTTGCCTATGGTTAATTGCACCTGGATGGTCTCCGATGCATTGTGCGTTGCCACCAACCTTGAGGTGAGGGTGTCCTTGATGAATATGGACACCCACCCTCCTTTCTTGGTGTTGTCCGGATTTTGGGGCCAGAATGCATGATATGAGGTAACACCTGATAGTGCCGGTGTGCTGTCAGGAGCCTTGAACCAGGTTTCAGTCACAGCACAGACATCGATGTTCTCCATACTGAGAAGGGCTTCGAGTGCGTGCATCTTGAGGTTGAGACTTCTGGCATTGAGCAGCATTACCCTTAGTTTTTTTCCTTTTTTGTGTTCTAGGGTGGTAGGTTTAAAATCTGAGCCTTGCCTAAAAAAGGCACAATGGGGGTGGCAAGAGTCTTAGCCAAAATCGGAAGCCCAGGGGTGACAGGTGCAAGCCATCCCTTGCAAATCAGCGTGGCTTGTCCAGCATGTCATCCCAGGCAGACAGACATTGGATCCCCTTTGACTGACACCATAGTTTAAGCCAATTATTACAGCTGATCATCTTGTCTCTGTATTGTGGCATCATTCTTGGTGAAGGTAGGATACTGCTCAAGGTCAGGGTCATACCTGCCTGGGCTACATAATCAGAGAGCTCCTCTATGTCTCTTTTCATGTAGTCCAGGGAGGTACGTCTCAGGTCGTTCACACCAGCATGGACAATGACTGAGTCATACTTGTACTTGCAGTTGAGTGACCTGAGTGCTTGCATTATGTGATGGATTCCAGTGCCTGATAGGCAGCTTACTGTGACCTTCCCCTTACTCAATCTGGTGAGCGGGGCGTCAGTGTGTCTGACTATGGAGTCACCCATGACGAGTGTGTCTGGCATTGTGTTTGGCCTTAAGGGCTGTGACTGTTTGGCACACTGACTCTGTGGTCTATGTGTTGCATGTACTGTGCCCTGTGGAGGCAGTTGTTTGTGTGTCTGCTTTGGTGGCCTCTGCTGTTTTGGTAGATTTCTGATCAGAGCCTCCGAGTATGTCTTTGTGTGTTTATGTGTATGATTTGAAGTTGTGATAGTGCTATGTGAGACTGGGTTTGTGGTGTGTGTGGTTACCTTCTCCTCCTCTCTGGTCTTGCCAGTCCTATGTTGAGAGAGCTCAGCCTCCAGTTTGGCTATATAGTTGCATCTCTCGCATGTATTTGTGTTTTGTGGGAGAAGGAGAGGGTTGTCTGTGTACATGAGGCAATTGTAACATTGCCTCAATATTCCCAGGTTCACCAGCTGAGCAGGAGAGGACACTAGCAACTGATCCCTTGACATGCTAGAAGGAATAGACAAAAAATGTTGGAATACAGGAAGATATCAAGCCCCCCAAACCACATTATATTGCTTGACTGACAATACCTACACATACACCATAGTTTCATAGTTTCATAGTTTACTACTAGGCTATCTGCCCTAGTGCATTTATAAGCCTAGCCATAGTGATGTGGCTATTGCCACCCCTTATAGTGGTAATAAGTGTACAGAATAGATTCTGAATATTGTGCCTCTGACTTAGTAGTGACACAGGGAGGACCCCTGGGGTAAACCTACAATCTCACATCCAGTTGTCCAGATTTCTCTTGAAGAGAGTCAGTGAGGGACTCTGTCTAACATGAACTGGGATACTCTGCTAGAATGTGAGAAGCCTCTGAGTTATGACTCTGTCCCTCCAGCATGTCCTATACATGTATGTGCTGAGGTTCAAATCTTTAGCTCTCATGGTTCTGGTGGATTTGGATTGCTTGCAGTGGAGCATGTCCACCAAATCCTGATTGGACATGGTCTTGTATGTCAGGCATAGGTCACCTGTAAGTATGCGGTATGCTACTGAATAAAGCTGGATTTCCTTTAGTCTGGAAGCATATGACATGTGTTGTAGACCCTGATCTTCTTGGTAAGGTACTTTTGGGGTCTCTCCAGCTGTTGCAAGTGCTGGGTGAGGTACATACCAAATGGGGCTTTGTATTCAATCATGGGCCTGATAAGGGAGAAGTATAGTGGTACAATGACCTCCTTTGATCTGGATGGAAAACCCTTCATGATAAGGTGGGCAAGATAGAAAGTCTTTCTAACCACTTTGGCAACATGGGTGTCAAACGAGACGTCACTATCTACATGTGTCCCCAGGTGTCTGATTTGTTTTCTGTGCTCAGTGGGTTGCTGTCTATGTATTGATTTGTGGGTACTTTGTTCCTCCCAAAGGGGATGACTACATATCAGTTGCATTCAGTTCCAGGCCATGATTCTGGCACCAGCTATCTGTCTTTGTGACGGCATTCTGTAGGATGTGTGTGCTGGCTGATGTATTCACTATGGTGCCTAGGTTGCAGTCATCTGCAAACTTTGTCAGCCACAACCCTCCTATGTTTGCTTTCACATCTGAAAAGTAAATGCCAAATAAGAGGGGTCCCAGGACAGATCCTTGTGGGACACCACTTGTGACTGGCTTTGAATCTGACAAGGCACCTGCAATGTCGACTTTATGGGTTCTGTTTCTTAGCCATTTTGCAACCTATCCTGTGACATATGGTGTTATATTTCAGCTGTTGAGCTTGTCTATGATGCCTGAGTGGGGTATTGTGTCAAAGGCCTTAGCCAAGCGCAGGTAGGCTGTGTGGACCGCGTAGCCCTCATCAATGGCCCTACTGACAGTTTCAAAATAGTCAACTAGGTGCAAAAGGCAGGATCTGCCCTGTACAAAGCTGAACTGGGTGGGATCAAGGGTCTGTAGGTCACCAATGTCTCTGTTTAAGAGCTCCATAATGACTCTTCCCATAGCTTTGCAGACAAGGCTGGTTAAGCTTGTGTGGTGGTAGTTGCCAGGGTCTGTGGAGGCATCTCCTTTGTGGAGTGGGACCACTGTTGCTGTACGCCAGTGTTCAGGTACATATCCTGTAGCAAGGCTAAGGTTAAATAGCATTTGTATATACGGGTTTAGCTCCTTCTGGAGTTCACATAGCATGCAACTGGGGATACCATCAGGTCCCATTGATGCTGTGTACTTGTCTTTGCTGAGTGCGGCTCTCACATGGACATCCGAGATGACAGTGAGGTTACATTCAGCTGTGATAACTATCTTCTTTTGGGGGTGAGGGAGGGGAAAATTGCACTGAACCTGTCTGCCAGAATGTTGCCAATATCTGTCAGGTCACTGAAATATATGTTGTTGTGTACCAACTCTGAGCATATCTGAGGGTTCCCACCCAGGTTTCTGACATAACTGAAGAAGGCAGTGTGGTTATCTTCATTGTCTTTGGTGATTTATGTCTCCAAGTTGACCTTGGATGTCTTTATGAGAGAATGTAGCTTTTTACTAGTGCTGATCACAGCTGCCTTCCCTTTAGGAGATGTAGCTCTGTCTTGCATTAGTATCCTTCATCTGTTATACAGTTTGTTTATGGCTGGGGTCCACCAGACAGGCCACTTTCCCTTGGTGGAGAGGGTCTTGTTTTTATTTGTGATTGCATGGTCCATGCTTTCTCGGAGATGTCTGTAGAAAGCGTCTGTGAAGGAGTCACCATTGTGTGTTGTGGTTTCCACTGGCCCAGTGGGCTTAATGGATACCATCTCAGTCCGAAGAAGTGTGAAGTCAGCTTTTGAGATGTTTGTCACTATACTCTTTGTATTATACTAGCACTGACACAAGTGTAGACAATTTCCCAGAATCCATCAAACAAAATGGACATGCAAAATGTAACACTTCCACAAGAGGGGTAAGCATACTGGATGTGATAATCAGAAATATGTGTACTGGATGTCAAGATGAGAAGTGTATCCCTCACTGGTAAGACCAGACCATAGAGTAATCACACTGTAGTTACACATCCCGACCCCAGTCCCTGGCCAGATTACCACAGTGAAACACATGTATAAAGCATAGCTTGCACCCCTACAAACCAATGTGGAATCCATGAAAAGCCCTGTGCAGGTCCAGAATATGGGACACACTGCAGAACATGTTATACAGGCATACCATGAACACAGCCAAGAGTGCTTGGAGTCTGCAATCACAAACAACAAGACACAATGCCATACACCCAGGCATCTGGCATGCTGGACTCCAGCAATTACTAAACCATTGAAGAGAATGAGGAAGCTACCACATGATAGATCAAACATAAAAGGTGAAGTAATCAGTGATCACTAGTATGGCAATAAAATGTGTCCACACATACAATCCACTAAGGCCAGGCAAAACAAGTAGAATCTGTGAATCCAGTGGCAATGTGACACCTGTCCCAAGTACACACACAACAACAACTCACCCCAATAAATACAAATGTATGTGATAGACGCAACCAGGTAGCCAAACCGAGCCTGAGCACCCCAAATCAGTACTGTCAAAACTAGTCAGGAGGACAAGGTAACCACATACACCACAAACCCAGTCCCACATAGACCTACAACGACTGTAAACCAAACACATAAACACAAAAACATTCCCAGAGGCCCTAATTACAAACACACAACACCAACACAAGCCTCCAAAGCAGACACCCAATAAAACAACCTCCAGACATAGCACATGTAACACATAGTACACAAAGCTGGTGTGCCAAACAGTCACAGGACAGAAGGAGAAACAACATGCCTGATACAGTTGTAATAGGTGACTCCATAGTGAGACATGCTGCTGTTCCAGGGATGGCTTGCACCTGTTACCCATGAGCGTCTGGATATTGCCTAAGGCTTTTGCAACCTACAGAGATCCTTTCGTAGGCAAGGCCGAAAAGACCAACCCACCACCATAGAAAACAAAACTGGAAAGAAACAGAAGGGTAATGCTGATCAAAGCCAGATGTTTAAACCTCAATATGCATGCTCCTGAGGCCCTCCCCAGTATGGAGAACATCGATGTCTGTCCAGTGATAGAAACCTGCTGCAAGCCTCGTGACAGCACACCAGCACTACCAGGTAATACCACATATCATGTGTTATGGCCACAAAACCTGTAACAAAACATAAAAGGAGGGTGAGTATCCATATTCAGCACAGACACCCATATGTCCAGTTAACTGACAATGCTTATGTCATTGCAGTCCACCCATGTGCAACTAACCGTAGGCAAGACTGCTGTACAGTCTGTAGCATGCTACAGACCACACTCTCACACACAGGAACCCCACCCCACTGTCCTGAAGACAGTGGACAGTATGAATGTACCACCAAATACAAAACAAGGTACACACAAATTACCACATAGGTGGTAAACCATTATGTGTGGAAGGAGTAATCAGGGACCTAGTGACACAAGTGGACAGTCACCTGTTATGTGACAGTCACATCGCCAATTTGTCTAGGAAGACTGTCTATATTGGACACTGTATCATGAAAGGATTCACATCTACGTCAACAAAGGTCATTGTGCCCCTATACTGTTCCCCTATCAGACCATATTGTAATACAATGCCTCATTTGGGATGTACATTACCTGGCACCTGCAGCAGTTAGAAAGACCTCAAAGGTACCTCAGCAAGAGTCAGAAAGGGTCTCAAATATATCTCATATGCTGCCTGGCTGTAGACACCACAGCTGAATGCAGTCACATACTGCCTACACAGAGGCATTGTATGTCTGTTGTACAAGTCCATGTCCAACACAGAAGTAATGGACATGCTCCACCCCAGAACACTCAAAGCCATCGGAGCTGTGTGAGTCAGAGATGTCAACCTTAACACATAATCAAATAGGATGTGCTGGAGGGACAGATACCTAACCCTGAGTCTCTCCACACCCTGGAACAGAATACCACTACATGTTAGGCAGAGCCCCTCACTGACACTCTTCAACAGGAAGTTAGCAAAATGGATGGATAATTGTAGATGTACACTGGGGGTCTTTACTGTGTCATGTCCAGACAGAGGCACAGCTAAGTAAATCATAAATGGCCATAATATTCACATAGCAAGGGTGGCAAAAGCCACACACACTGTGGCTAGGCTTACAAATGCCCTAGGGTGGATAGCCTAGTATGAACCTATGAACCTATTATGATACAAATTGTACAGGACACTAAGGATAACCCCAAGGCTGCTGCAACTGATGGTAGTAAGCGTGTTGTGAATTCCCGGATATGCTCTGGATCACACAAATATTACAAACAACATACCAAACACACACACGTATTGCCAACATACATCCTGACAGGTGCAGTGCAAACCCCCCCCCTCATAATGCAAAATATCTTTCCCAGCAGACTGCTGCCTCCCTGACATTATGTCAGCCTTACCACAGGATATGTACCCAAAGAGCAGTGTACAACAACAGTGGTTGTTCTCAAGAAAGGTGTCGCCTGAATGGATACTAAAAACAACCACCACAGAATCCTGAGAAGCTTGGTCTGCACAGCTATGGAAAGGATCAGCATGTACCGCAGACATAACGATATTGGGGATCTATTGACACCCGACCCTACCCAGTGTGGGTTTATGAAGTGCAGACGCCACCCCTAAACATGTGTGACTCAGTTGAAACAGTAATTGAGGTCACTGATGAGGGCAATGTGGTCCACACAGTGTAGCTGGACCTTGCAAAGCCTTCCATACAATACCCTATGTGTTCAATATAGATATGCTCACCAGCTTATATATACACCCCAATGTCACTAGAGGGGTTGCAAACCAGACCAATGACAGAACTGACATGGTCAGACATGCTGCAGCCATGTCAGACTACAAACCACATATAACAGGTATCCCACAAAGCTTGGTCCTGGGACCTTCCCGTCTGGTATATATGCCCCATAGGTACAGGCCAACATGTAAGGACTGTGCCTGAACATGTTTGCAGAGGACTACAAACCGCCTAACATATCTGACACTCCAGCTGACACAAGCATCCCACAAAAGGGCCACATAGAAACAGACAACCGGTGCCATAGCCATGTCAGCATGTTAAATGGAGAAAACTGTATAGTCAACCTCTGTGGATATACAGTAAGTGACCAACAATTACCACATAGGTGTTAACCCATTACATACTTAACATGTAATGACAGACCTGGGTACACAAGGTGATAGATATCCTGCATTGGACAAACATGTGGCTGTAGTGTTAACAGAAACAATCCATATACCAACCTAATCATGAAGGTTATGACATCTAGATAAGGGAGGTCATTGTGGTTCTGCAGTTATCCTTCATCAGCATTACAAATGACCACAACAGCCCCTGTGGGTGTACCTCAGCAGACACCTCCATCAACTGTAAAGTCCACAACAGTACCTCACCAGGAGTATCAAAGAGCTTGAACACATGTAATGTGTTGCCTGATTAAACAGAGTGCAACTCCACACACTGCCATGCTGGCCACCCAGACGCAAGCTGTGCCTGATGTAGAAAGCCATGTCCAAGCTGGAATCAATGAACATGCTGCACCTTGTACAATCTGAATGGCAGTGAGCTATGCACATGAGGGACCTGAACCCCAGCACTGACATACATAGGACAAGCTGTACTGCATTATCCATAACACAGAAGCCACCCCACGCATGAGTAAACTACCAGTACAGGTTATCCATAGAGTCACTCGTTGATTCTCCTCAACAGGAATCTTAATGAGTGGATGGGAGATGGTAGGTTTACCCTGGGTATCAATGTTATGTCACAGGTAGACAGAGGCACAGTATACTAAACAAGACATATGTCATGGCAAACTACACTTACAATGTGTCGAAGGACAAACACACTCTCTGACTAGCATTAGACATGGCCTAGGGCACATCGGTAGTGTTTGCCAATGTACACCTATGTTGTGGAATACTCTACTGATGTTGGATGAGGCTGTTGTAAGTAGTTCATATCTGAACATAATGCAACATGGTCAGATAGGTTCATAGGTTCATAGGTTTATACTAGGCTATCTGCCCTAAGGCAGTTATAAGCCTAGCCCAGAGTTTTGTGGCTTACGCCACCCCTTATATGGAAACAATACTGTGCCCATTAGTTTGTTGTGCCTCTGTCCAGCAGTGACACAGAGACGATCCCCGGTATAAACCTATGATCTCCCATCCACAGGTCAAGATTCCTTTTGAACAGAGCCAGCAAGGTGCTCTGCCTCACATGGACCGGGATTGTATTCCACAGCATAGGGAGTCTCTGAGTGATAAATCTATCCCTCCAACATGTCCTACTTATATCCCTGCTAAGGTTTAAGTCACTTGCCCTAGTGGTTCTGGTGGATTTGGAGATTTTGAGGTGGAGCATGTCCATTACTTCCTGGTTGGACATGGCCTTGCATGTCAGGCACATGTCACCTCTGAGCAGACGGTATGTGACTGAATAGAGCTGGAGTGTCTTCAATCTGGCAGCATATGACAGATGTTGGAGTCCCTTTATCCTTTTGGTGGGGACTTTTGGGGTCTCTCCAATTGCTGCAGATGTCGGGTGAGATACATCCCGAATGGGGCATTGTACTCGATCATTGGTCTGATAAGTGAAGAGTACAGGGGAACAATGACCTCACTAGATCTGGATGTGAATCCCTTCATGATCAGGTGGGCAATGTAGAAGGTCTTTCTAACCACTTTAGCAACGTGAGTGTCAGAAGAAAGGCCACTGTCAACCTGGGTCCCCAGGTCCATGATAACCTCCTCTGTGCTTAGAGGATTGCCACCTATATGGTAGCTTGGGGTTACCTTGCTCTTCCCGAAGGGTATGACTATACATGTTTTGGCATTTAACTTCAGGCCATGGCTCTGGCACCAGCTATCAGTTTCCGTGAGTCCCTTCTGAAGGATATCCGTGTCTGATGCACTGTCCACTATGGCCCAGTTTGCAGTCATCTGCAAACTTTGCCAGCCAAAGTCCTCCCATGTTGGCCTGTACTTCTGAGAAGTAGATGATGAACAATAGGGGGCCAAGGACCAAGCCCTGTGGGACACCACTTGTGACCGGCTTGGAGTCTGACATAGCGCCAGCAACTCTAACCCTGTGGGTCCTGTCCTTAAGCCAGTTTGCAACCCATCTTGTGACATATGGGTTCACATTTAAGTTGGTAGGTTTTTCTACAATACCCAAGTGGGGTATTGTGTCGAAAGCCTTTGCAAGGTCAAGGTAGGCTGTATGGACTGCCTTTCCCTCATCAATGGCCTTAGTGACTGTTTTGAAGAAGTCGACCAAGTTCAAAAGGCATGATCTGCCCTTGACCAAGCCAAACTGGGACGGGTCCAATGTCTGCATGTCCCCTATATCTTTGTTTATGAGCTCCATTATGATCCTCTCCATAGCTTTGCAGACTAGACTTGTTAAGCTTATGGGGCGGTAATTACCAGGGTCCATAGAGGCACTGCCTTTGTGCAGATGTGCACAACTGGACCCTAACCAGGCTGTTGTGCACACTATGGAAATGTAAAGCAGTGATAGGACTAAAGCCCAGGATACTGTCCACCACAGTGAAAGTACTGAACCACTACACTATACAGTACTACAGTGTTAGGTCAGTATGAACGGATGTTGACAATTGTATGCAAAGTATCCCATGCAAAACCTGCAGGCACAGTATAATCCCTGTTGTGTTCACACAAAAGCAGTTGGACAGTAACTACACAACATGGCACAGAACACACAACCATAAACTGGAGATATTTGTTGAAGGTCACACTCATCCACAAATGTGATGGGCTGCAGAGTTCAACATATGGAAAGCTCACACTGGGCATGCTCACACACTTTGATAAATGAGACATCTTTCACACAACATGCCATGGGAAGGCTGAACTGGGCATGCTCACACACTTAGTCCAAATGTTCCTCTTAGCAACTGGGAAAACACACCACAGGATGCTCATTCCCCTTTCTAAACACTGATGATGTCAGCACCCTATAAGTATATCAGGAGAAAAGAAATCTCCCAGTAATCCGAATAGCGCGCTCTGCTAATGTGTCCATCTCTAGTGTCATAACATAGTTAGGTAGGGGTTTGAATCCAGCAAGTGTGTGTGAAGAGGGGTAAGTGTGTATGAAAGGAACATCCCTTTTGGCAACTGTGAAAACACACCACAGGATGCTCATTCCCCTTTCTAAACACTGATGATGTCAGCACCCTATAAGTATATCAGGAGAAAAGAAATCCCCCAGCAATCTGAATAGCGCGCTCTGCTAATGCATCCGTCTCTAGTGTCATAACATAGTTAGGTAGGGGTTTGAATCCAGCAAGTGTGTGTGAAGGGGGGTTAAGTGTGTATGAAAGAAACATCCCTTTTGGCAACTGTGAAAACACACCACAGGATGCTCATTCCCCTTTCTAAACACTGATGATGTCAGCACCCTATAAGTATATCAGGAGAAAAGAAATCACCCAGCAATCCGAATAGCGCACTCCGCTAATGCGTCCGTCTCTAGTGTCATAACATAGTTAGGTAGGGGTTTGAATCCAGCAAGTGTGTGTGAAAAGAACATCCTTTTTGGCAACTGTGAAAACACACCACAGGATGCTCATTCCCCTTTCTAAACACTGATGATGTCAGCACCCTATAAGTATATCAGGAGAAAAGAAATCCCCCAGCAATCCGAATAGCGTGCTCTGCTAATGCATCTGTCTCTAGTGTCATAACATAGTTAGGTAGGGGTTTGAATCCAGCAAGTGTGTGTGAAGGGGGGTAAGTGTGTATGAAAGGAACATCCCTTTTGGCAACTGTGAAAACACACCACAGGATGCTCATTCCCCTTTCTAAACACTGATGATGTCAGCACCCTATAAGTATATCAGGAGAAAAGAAATCCCCCAGCAATCTGAATAGTGCGCTCTGCTAATGCGTCCGTCTCTAGTGTCATAACATAGTTAGGTAGGGGTTTGAATCCAGCATGTAGCAAGTGTGTGTGAAGGCTATTAGTGTGTGTGTATGAAAGGAACATTCCTTTTGGCAACTGTGAAAACACACCAGAGGATGCTCATTACCCTTTCTAAACACTGATGATGTCAGCACCCTATAAGTATATCAGGTGAAAAGAAATCCCCCAGCAATCCGAATAGCATGCTCTGCTAATGCATCCATTTCTAGTGTCATAACATAGCCCAGTAGGGATTTGAATCCAGCAAGTACCAAGTGTGTGTGAAGGGGAGTAAGTGTGTATGAAAAAAGCATCCCTTTTGGCAACTGGGAAAACACACTACAGGATGCACATACCCCTTTCTAAACGATATCACAATTAGTTATGGCTTTTGATTCCAGACATGTCACGTGTGTTTTGCTCACACAGAATGCCCATGTGTGCGGGTTGTTTCTCACAATAATGCATGACATCGATTAAACCAGTTATGGCAATGCACACATGATGTATGTGTGTGCCAAATACACATATGTACCTGTGACCTTCAATAGTTACCATGTGTGATGCCTGCCACATGTGAATACATGGTATTTGCACAGGGTAACATTATGACTGTGGTCTTCTGTGCAGGTGCTGCATGTGGGATGTGTATATACAGTGTGAGATGTAGATGCTATCAACCTAGTAGTGAGGGATACACACCTGGTCTGGGGCATATAGTCTACATGTTGTTGATGAACAGGTGCTGCATGTTTTCACCTGTTGTGGGAGTGGTAAGAAGTTGTTCCATAGCAATGCAGTGACCGCATGCTAAGAACCGTTCAGCTAGGGTGTTGTAGCTACAGTAATTCATTACCATTCAGTAATATGTCAGCATTCCTGGTGAGGGTCTGATGCCAACCAAGGTCAGGGTTCTACCAGCCTGTGTCACTTGCTCAGTGAGCCCTTCCATGTTCCCTATCATGTATCCCAGTGAGGGACATCACACATCAGCTGTAGTGGCATGGACAATGACTGAGTCATATGTGTCCATGCATCTGACTGACCTGTATGCTTGTGTTATGTGGTGGACCATAGTGCCCCATGAGCATATCACTGTGACCTTCACCTTGTCCAGCCTGGTGAGCATGACCTCACTGTACTGGACAATAAAGTACCTAACACAACTGCAGCAGTAGTGTTGTATAGCTGTACAGACTGTGCTTGTTTGGCACACAGGATTTGTGTGCTATGTGTTATGCGTGCTGTGTTCAGGCCTAACGTATGCCTGTGTGCCAGCTGCAGAGGTGTCTGCCACTCAGGCAGGATGCTATCCTTAGGCTCCACGAATGGCCCGGTGTGTTTCCGTGCTTGTATTGCTGTCAGTGTAGGTCCACATCAGACTGGTATTGCAGTCACTGTAGTATTTCATGCCACCTGACAGGTTATGCCAGTACTGGGTTCAGAGTGCTTAGTCCACAGTTTGGCCATGTGTTTCCATCTCATACATGTGTTGTACATCCATGGGTAGGGATAGGGTTGACTGTGTACATGTGGCAGCTGTGACATTACTACATGACTCACATATTCCACAACTGTACCATAGAGGTGACTGACAACTGACCTTTGCACATGCTACCATAGTATTGAGATTGCATTGGTGATTAACAGCACATAGGGCCAATGGTGAACAAGATACATAGGTCCATAGGTTCATACTAGGCTATCTGCCCTAGGGCATTTATACACCTAGCCAGAATGTGTGTGGCTTTCACCATGCATTGTAAATCTATCTTGCTATGCCCTTTTCCAAGGTTAGTATACTGTGCCTCTGTCTAACAGTGACACATAAGTGATACCCAGGGTAAACCTACAATGTCACATCCAGTCATTAATATCCTCTTGAAGATAGTCACTGAGTGACTCTGCCTAACCTCTATTGGGATAATATTCCAGAGTGAAGGGAGCCTCTGAGTTATGAATGTGTCCCTCCAGCATGTCCTATGTATATCACTCCTGAGGTTCAAGTCTTTCCAGCGTGTAGCCTGATGGGATCTGGATATTCTGAGGTGCAGCATGGCCATTAAGTCAGGGTTTGACATGGCTTTATATGTCAGGCACAGATTGCCTATGAAGAGGCAGTATGCCACTGAGTAGAGCTGCTGTTTCTTTAACCAGTCAGTATGTGGCATCTGTTTGAGCCCTTTGATCCTCTTGTTGAGGTACTTTTGTGGTCTTTCCAGTTGCTGCAGGTGTCTGGTAAGGTGCATGCCGACAGGGCATTGTAGTCAATTATGGGCATGATGAGGGATGAGTAAAGAGGCACAATGTCCTCCCCGATCTACATGTGAATCCCTTCATGATGATGTGGCCTATATAAAATGTTTTCCTAACCACTTTGGCCATGTTGTTGTCAAATGAGAGAATGCTATCAACTTGTGTACCCCAAGGTCCATAATTCCTTCGTCTGCACTTAATGGATTAACACATATGTGGTACTTTGTGGTCACTTTGTTTTGACAAAGGGGATGACTATACACTTTTTGGCATTCAGCTTGAGGCCATGGCTGTGGCACAAGTCGTGTGTTTCCAAGAGGCTCTTTTGGAGGATGCGTGTGTTAGCTGGAGAGTTGATTATGGCATCCGGTTTGCAGTCATCTGCGACTTGCTCAGCCACAGTACTTCCATGTTGGCCTGTACCTCTGATAAATATATACTGAACAAGACAGATCCCAGGGCTGAGCCTTGTGGGACACCACTTGTAACTGGTTTTGAGGCTGACATGGCTCCAGCAATTCTAACCATGTGTGTTCTGCCCTTGAGCCACTGTGCAATATCTGTAGTGACATAGGGGTTAATATGTACACTGGTGATCTTCCCTAGAATGCACAAGTGGGGTATTGTATCAAAGGCTTATGCAAGGTCCAGGTAGGCTGTGTAGACCACCTTCCCTTGACAGTGGCCTTGGTGACTGTTTCAAAGAAATCAAACAGGTTTGAGAGGCAGGATCTGCCATTAACAAAGCCAAACTGTGTATGATGACGTGTCTGTAGGTCCCCAATATCTATATTTATGAGGTTCATGATGATCCTTGCCATAGCTTTGCAGACCAAGCTATTCAGACGTATGGGGCAATAGTGTCCAGGATCCATTAAGGCACCACCTGAATGTAGAGGGACCACTGTTGCTGTACGCCACTCTTTGGCCACATATCATGTAGTAAGGCTGGGATTGAACAGTAGTGTTATGTCTGGGTGTAGCTCTTCTTGGGGTTCATGTAGGACACAGCCTGGGACACTGTCTGGTCCCATTGATGCAGTGTTTATTGCTTTGGAGAGGGCAGCTCTTACCTGAGCATCTGAGATGTCAGGGGGGGCAGCACTCTGCTGGGAGAAATATTTGCCCTTTTGGTGTGGAGGGGGGAGAAGGTAGCAGTGAACCTGTCCACTAGGATGTTGGCAATGTCTGTGTGTTTGGTATTTCGTGTGACATCTTGGACTACCTCTGAGCATATCTGGGTATTACCACCCAGGTTCCTAACATAACTACAGAAAGCCTTGTGATTATCCTCAGTGTCTTGTGGAATCTTCTCTCAAAGATGGCCTTAGACAATCTTATGGGTGCCTGTAGTTGTCTTCTAATACTCATCAGTGATGCCTTCACATTTTGGGAGTTTGTTGTATCATGTAGTAGCTTCATCCTTCTATTGTATAGTTTGTTTATGGCTGGTGTCCAGCACACAGGACGTCTGCCTTTGGAGGATTGGGTCTTGCTTTCATTTGGGATTGCATGATCCATGCATTCCTGAATGTGTCCATAGAATGCCTTTATACAGGTATCTGCAGTCTGGTCCATATTTTCAACAGGCCTGGGGGCTTTGAAGGTTTCCACATCATTTATGAGGAGTGTGAACATGCTTGACATGAGTTGTTGACTGTATTCTTCTGTGCAGGGGTGGCCTTGGGATGTGAATATCCAGTGAGATTAGTTTATGGTCTGATCTTACCAGTGAGGGATACACTTCTGGTCTGGAGCATAGAGTCCCCATGTTGGTGATGATCAGGTTCAGTATGTTTTCCCTCTTGTGTGAGTGGTAACAAGTTGTTCCATAGCATATTGGTATATAAATTCCAGTAATCTGTGGGCTAGGGTGTTGGAGCTACAGTCATGCTCCCAGTCTATGTTTGGGTAGTTTAACCCACCCAATATAATGGTGTATGGACAGACCTACATATTTCCAACTGTTTTCAGGAAGGCCAAGTGCGGTTCTTGTGTTTGTGAGGGTGGTCTGTAGCAGGCTATAACCTGGAAGGCAGTTTTACCCATTGTTACCTGCATATGGATAGTCTCTGATGTTTGGTGCTTTGCCACCAACCTGGAGGTGTGGGTATCTTGGATGAATATCAATACACCCCCTCCTTTTGTGGTTTTGTGCAAGTTTTGGGCCTGAAAAGCATGGTATGAGGTATAACTTGGTAGTGCTGGAGTGCTGTTGGTAGCCCTGAATCCGGTATCTGTTACTGCACAGATAGTGATGTTCCCCATGCTGAGGAATGTTTTGAGTGTGTGCATCATCAGGTTTAGAGTCCTGCAGTGGCATATATGACTGCTCACGTGGACAGATGCCAGGTAAGTCATATGCAAAGTGTCACAGGCAACGTACATGTGCACAGGAGAAACAGTGACATTCTGTCAAGTGAGACATGAACATACATATAGTAAGCTATGCAGATGTCACTAGGAGTCCACAGAAGCTGTGTAACTCTGCATGGCAGGTCGGATCAGTATTCCAGGGTAACTGCAAGGAAACATGCATGCAAACATAGCTACTGTAAGCAGGGCTGCATGTAGTCCATTGTACAACAAACAAGCTGTACCACTATCAGTAGGTAACACTGCAAATGCTCACCAGCTGACATATGAATACCTATGTCACCAAAGGTGATACTTACCAGACCATGGACAGAAATGACATGGCCAGACACGCTGCATCCCACATGAACACATATCTCAAGCAACACAGACCTCACAATGTCAGTGTTCATAACAGGCACAGCCCATAAGGCCAAACACAATGTGTGACACACCTATAATAGGTGATGCCATAGTCAGACACACTGACGTCCCGCCTCCAGACTGAGCAAGGTGAGGGTCACATTTAGCTACCTGTCGGGTGATAGAATGTGCCACATAACACAAGCACTCAGGTCACTCCACAGCAAGTACAAGTATGAGGCAGTCATTGTCCATGCTGGTGTGAACAACCTGAGACGTACCTCCCTGGACCACATGGAAAGAGACACAGAGGAGCTCTTACATCACCCTCTCAAACTCAGGAATCCCACACAGCCTTCATGATGACACAGGAGAGTATAGATTTCTCTGCAAACACCATCATACTGGGTGACGCCAACTACCCAAACATAGACTGTGAACATTACTCAAGCCACAATACCCAAGCTCTAGGGTTCCCATAGTTCAGAAACTCTTTAGCTATGGAACAGGTAGTCAACATTCCCACAAGAGGGGAAAATATACTAGACCTGATCATCACAAACATGAGTACAAAATGCTCACCACTTGAAGTATATCCCTCATTGTTGCAATCGAACCATATACTAATCACACTGGAGTACTGGATCCCCCACATATGCAAACCTCAAACACATCGATGTGTGTGTGGGAAATGCCCCTATTAGCAACTGTGACAGTACACTACAGGATGCAGATTCCCCTTTTGAAACACTGATGATGTCAGCACTCTATAACTATATTACCTGAATTAAAGTTCTCCAGTAATTCGTATAGCGCGCTCTGCTAATGCATCTTTCTCCAGTGTCATAACATAGTTAGGTAGGGGTTTGAATCCTGCAAAGGGAATGTATGTGTGTTAGTATGAGTGGGGTTTGTGTGTGTGCATAATGCTGTGAGGGAAAAGTGCCTTTTGCCAACTGGGAGAACACACTACAGGGTGCACATCCCTCTTCCTAAACACAGATGATGTCAGCACCCTCTAAGTACAGCATTAGAAAGGATTTCTCCCACTAATGCAAATAGCACACTCTGCTAATGTGTCTGTCTCTAGTGTCATAACACAGTTAGGTAGGGGTTTGAATCTTGCAAATGGAAAGTATGTGTTTTAGTGTGTGTGCACAATGCTGGGGTGGGATGTGGCTTTTGCCAAATGGGGCTATGCACTGCAGGGTGCACATTTCCCTTAACAAACAGTGATGTTGACAGCACCCTATACAAACAACATGACAACAGACAACTGCCAGTACTCAGTATAGTGCTACATGCTACTGTAACACGCACATGTACCAGAATATACCTAGATAGTGTTTTGAAACCTGAATGTGGCAAGTGTGTGGATGTGGGATGTTTCTGTGTGTGCATTTCCATATGGAAAACATGTTTGATGTGGCAATCAGGGTACCACAGTACCTGATGCACATTACACTTTTAAACTAATGAGGTTGCCTGCACCCTGTGAGTACAGGTAGAGAAGAGGAAATCTGTAGTAATCCACATAGTGCACTTTTCAAATGTGTACCTGTCATGTATTGACAGCTACTCATGTAGGGTAATAAATAATGGAAATGGCAGGTGAGCGTGTGCATGTGTGGGGGTAGCAGGGTGTGTGTAAATGCATGTGTGACAGAACAGATACATATAGCTGAATCTACAATACAGCACATGATGCACATTCCCATAGTCAATGGTAGCATGTGATGGTGTGCAGCTGGTACACTTTGGTAAGTAGTATGGGTGCAGATAACAATTCAGGACATTCATACAGTTACTGCAGCAGGAATGCTGGGATATACACACAATCATAGTGGAACAGTGAACAGTTACCAACATGTTACTACTTATACACATCTATGTAGTCACCCTGTGCATCAGCAACGTGTTTACCTTTTCCTGCACTGATGTTGTAGTATGCAGGAGGTGGCACAGTGTCATCATATGCACAGGGTGTGGGTTAGGTATGCCCAAGCCAGCCACTGGTACCACCAATTGACATGTGTGTGTATGTGTGTTTGTGAGGGGCAGCAGTACAGGGTGGACCAGTGTTGGTGCAGTGTGTGTGTGTATGTGTTTGCCCTAGGTGTTAAATTTCTGCATGTGTGTAAGCACGCACACAGTCCCACATAATGGCTGCCATGTACAGGGTTTTGTGGACAGCCACAGACTGCACCTGTCAGGTCATCCAGATCAGTGTCTGTGGGCACGGACACGGTACCTGTGCCTGGCAGAGGTGCTACGGACCATATCCGGTACTAACCCAGACTGGGTACTGTCATCGGAAGCGGGGTGTGTTGACTGGACACAGTTCCCTGTTGGGACTGTCCAGAGCCACGTGCACGTGGTCTCCTGGGGCGTCCTGATGACAGCACTGACCCAGCATTGCTGGGGCTGGTGCTGGCACTTGAGGTGCATGAGTGGGCCTGTTGTCGTCCGTGGCCACTGCCAGCTGGTGCTGTTGCCGGCATACGGCCACGTCGACGTCGCAAACGCACACCATCGCCCTGGCCCATGGACATCTGGTTGTGGAGCAGCTGTTGTATGTCCCCACAACGTCTGTCAATGACATCTGTGAAATTACGAATAGCATTCGCAATGTCACGCATGCCGTCTGTCATGGCTGTGCGACATGCTCTCAGCTCCCTCAGACCCTGTCTGGTGTACCTTTCCATACATGCCTGTGCCTGCATAACAGTCCGAAACATAGTGGAGGTTGACATACCTCCTTGGGCACATTGGCCAGAGGCAGTACGGCCACGGATGCCCCCACGAGAACCCATGGGCGACTGTCTGCGTGGTACCATTGGAGGACCCTGCTCATGGCTGCTTTGTGGGGATGCATGTACCACAGGTACCACATTACCCTGATCTATGCCCAATGCATACTGTCCATCACCTAGGGACAATGGTGACAAAGGATGTAACGGCAGGATGACTGTGCGCATTGAAGGGGTTGACAGCTGTGTACTGTCAATTGGCTGACCAATGGCGGACCCAGACACACCTTCCTGCACCATTATAGACATTTCATCATCATCAGTACCTGGGGCACAAGATTCAGGTTCCCTGCTGCAGGTCACCAGAGCAGCACCAGAACCTACGGGAGGAAAACAGGGAACACAGATTACAGTATCAACACATATTTTACAGTGATGCACTTCAATACTAATGCACACATTCAGAAATGGACACATGCACTCATGGACACACACACACACATGCACACATGGGCACAGGCACACTTGCACACATGCACACCCCACAGTACACACACACACATCAGTACTGAGTTACACTACTCTTACTAGTGTTAACCTGGGTATTGCAGGTATTATTAAACACACTCACCAGCATGTATACTACAGAGTTACACTACTCTTACTAGTATTATAAATTGTTTTTCAGGTAATGTTAAACACACTCACCAGCATGTATGGCCTGCCTCGTTGCTAGATGGGAGGGACCTGGAAATATGAAGAAAGTAATGTCAGTGGGCACAAGTGTGCCATTTGTTTTGCATATGATACAGTACAGTAGTACACCAGTTCCCTTATACACATCAGCTGCTCATAATGTCAGTATCACACATGCACAATTACATATCATGATGACAGATACATACCACGTGCACACCTTATGCATGCATGAAGTAACAGTGTACAGAACAGTCATATGTACATACAAGGAGTTAACTCTAATCTCACCCTTACCTCTCTTCAAACAACAAATCAAACTGTACTTCCAAAACCACTGGCTTTGTTCTTGTAGTACTCCAGGCTAACTTCCCTCTCTTTACCTTTAACCCCTCATTGTGCGTAAAAACTAGCTTCTACCCTGTTTCTTTTCCCTTGCTGTCCTTCTATGCTCTGACCTACTTCTCCCATCTCTCCCACCTCCTCTTGACTGTCTTCCTTCTTTTCCTCTCTTCTCTTCTTGACTCCTGCCTCTTCCCTATTATTTTATCTTTCATACTCCTTCTACTTCTCTACCCTTCTGAGCTTTAACTGTTATCTATATGGCTTTTGCCTTATTGCATAACCTTTATGTTTTAGGTAAGATTGCTTTGAAACCGACAGAACATTGTGTATGAGTTTAAACTGTTTGAGTTCCTTAAATGTATGTTGATTTTATTAACAAGTTGATTTATATTTCTATTATTTTGTATGTCTTTATTAACAACTTGTCTGTCTGCCTTTATTATGTTATGTGTGGAGCTTTTCTCCCCGGGCCTCTACTGAAAATGGACATATATCCAGCTAGACTAGCCCAGTCAACAAATGTAAAATAAATAACAAAAGATAAATAAATATGGCATCTTACCTGCACGCTCGGTGTCTTGCTGCTGTGTGGATCCAACCTCCATCATGATGCACGTCTGATGCTGTTGTTGTTCTGGGGCTGGATCCACAACACTTAGCAGTAGCCCCTCCTGTCTGGTGAGGGGGGATGTGTGGCCACCCCCCCACCTGTGGCAACCTGTTGCCTGCGGATATCTGCAGCACGCTGGTGGACATTTCTAATCAAATCACTGCAGTGATGTCTCACCTGCTCATATGTCCTATCATGCATGCCAACATCATTTATCCTGCTGACAAGGTTTTGCCACAGTGCAGACCTCTCCTGCTGATTCTGGGTGGTGCATGAAAACAGGATGTCATAGTCACGCACCAGGCTCTGGTGGATCACTTCGTCCTCTGCAGCAGAGTAAGCAGGGTTCCTTTTCGGAGCCATATCTCCCTGGAAAAGTACACAAACAGGTTATCAGCAGAGTATGTCAGCAATATATGGTACACATTCTATACAGGGAGTATTAAATTGTACTTATTACTGCTTGGTTGTAACTTGATTAAAGTGTAGCTATCATTTAAGTCTTTTGGATTAAGCACTTGGCCTTCAGACCAGTTGTTTTACATTAGGGAGGTTTGTGGCAAGCACTGTGGTGGCAGGACACATAGCTTTCATCCTTCTAAGTTGGGAACTGCTGATTGAGAGCCCAGTGTCCAAGTGTATTAGTTCTGGTATAAGCAGTTGGCCTTCAGGCCAGTTATTTAACATTAACAAGGTTTGTGGTCTGCACTCTTGTGTGAGAATAGGCTGTACTCTGCCATTCATAGCTGGGAACTTCTGGTTTCAGGTTTATAGTGCCTGCATATTTGAACTGTATCTTACTGACATTGGTACACCTTGTTTGCTGTAGCATACACTACATCCAAGCCTCCTGAATCTAGCTTTGTTTATATGCTTGTTATTTGTTAGCTTGTTATTTCACTGGTACGCTACTTCCACATAATACACAGCTTCTCAGCACTTCTGTGAATCACTACTGATATCTGCATTGCTTACTGTACGTATTTCCTTGTTACACTTGACAGCAAGTGACTGCTTGTCGCTTTTGCATTTACTTAATTGTAACACATTGCACTTAAGTTACCTGGCACTTGCTCACTGAAGCTATTATATCAGTCAGCAGTAGTAAGTAATATCAGTACACCCTCACTCCCCACTGGACCTTGTTTTCAATTATTACGGAATTCACAATAGTATTCTAGCATGTCCAAAGGTCAGTTGTCAATCTCCTCTCCAGTCCAGCTGGTGAGTGTGGTAATCCAGAGGCAATGTTATAACAGCCGCATGTACACAGACAACCCCTCCTCCTAACAACAAATTCAAACACATGTGAGTGATGCAACCATATACCAAACTGGAGGCTAGGCTCTCTCTACTCAATACTGCCATAACCAGTCAGGTGGAGAAGGAAACCACACTCACTACAATTCCAGTCTCACATAGACCTACCACGACAACAAAACAAACACATAATCACACAAAAACATACTCGGAGGCTCAGAATAAAGATCTGCCTAAGCAGCAGAGACCTCCAAAGCAGACACCCAAGCAACCACTACCACAAAAACAAACACGTGCAACACATATCTCACAAAGCCAATGTGCTGAACACTCACAGCCCTTAACAGTAAACAACACACCTCATACACTTGTAATAGGTGCCTCTATCATCAGGCACACTGACGTCACATTCACCAGGCTTAACAAGGAGAGGGTCACAGTGTGCAGCCTGTCGGGCACTACGACCCACCACATAACACAAACACTCAAGTAACTCCAAGGCAAGTACAAGTATGACTCACTCATTGTCCATGCTGGTGTGAATGACCTGACACATACCTCCCTGGACTACATGACATGAGACAGAAAGGAGCTCTCTGAGCATGTAGCCCAAGACAGTATAACCCTGACCTTGAGTAGCATCTTACCCTCACCAAGAATGATGCCACAATATCAAGGCAAGATGATCACTTTCAACAATTGACTGAAGTACTGGTGTCATTCACAGGTGAGCCAATGCCTGTCAGCTTGGGATGATATGCTGTACAAGCCACGATGCTTTGCTAGGGACAGCTTGCACCTGTCACCCCGGGCTTTTGGATTTTGGCAAAGGCTCTTGCTACACCCATAGTGCCTTTATTAGGCAAGGCTCATAAGGCAAACCCACATCCATACGTATCACAAAGGATGAGGAACTAAGAGTAATGCTACTCAACACCAGAAGTCTAGACCTCAAGATACACGCACTCAAAACTCTACTTAGCATTATGGACATCGATATCTGTGCAGTAACAGAAACCTGTTTCAGGTTTCCCAGGAGCACACCAGCACTACCAAGTTATACCTGTTACCATTCTTGTCGGCCCCAACACTTGGACCAAACAACAAAAGGAGGGGAGTATCAATATTCATCAAAGATTCCCACACCTCCACATTGGTGGCAAAGTACCACATAGGTGTTAAGCCATTAAGTACAGAAGAAGTAATTGGGGACCTGGGGAACACACTTGATAGCAATCTGTCATTTGTCAACCACGTGGCCAAAGTGGATTGAAAGACATGTTATATAGCCCAGCTAATCATGAAGGGATTCACATGTACAGCAGGGGAGGTCATCGTGCCTCTTTACTCATCCATCATCAGGCCTATAATTGAGTACAATGCCCCTTATAGGATGTACCTAACCAGACACCTACAGCAACTGGAAAACCCCAACAGTACCTCATCAAGAGGATCAAAGGGCTCAAACAGATGCCATATGCTGCCCAGTTAAAGAAAATCCAGCTGGACTCAGTGGCATACTGCCTGTTCAGAGGCAATCTGTGCCTGCCATATACAGCCATGTCCAACCCAGAAGTAATGGACATGCTGCACCTCAGGAAATCAAACTCCCATACAGCCACACGCTCAGGAGACCTGAACCTTAGCACTGACATAAATAGGACATGCTGGAGGGACATATTCCTAACCCAGAGGCTCCCTTCACTCTGTAATGAACTCACAGTACAGGTTAGGCAGAGTCCCTCATTGACTCTCTTCCATAGGAATCTGGATGAGTGGATGGAGATCATAGTTGTACCCCGGTATCACTTCTATGTCACTGTTAGACATAGGCACAGTATACTAACCTCGAAAAGGGCATAGCAACATAAATGTTAATTGGGTGGCAAAGACAAACACATTCTACTAGGCTTATCAATGCCCTTGGGCAAATAGCCTAGTATGAACCTATGAACCTATGTGTACTGCTATAGTACTTCTGCCATATGTTGCATGTGTGTGTGTTGTGGGGATGCGAGGTAATGGCCAGATATTTCTGCACAGGCAACATGTCTGAAACACTCTGGGTGTTCATCCCTACATACTGTATGTGTGTTGCCATCCAACCCTGTGATGTGGACACACATTACTCAGCCTGGATATACATATCCCAACAACACCACAAGCACAGTACACTACCTTGCTATGTATGTATGTAATTACACAGTTATTCACTAGTTAGGACTGTGATGCTATCCATGCAGCCCACTGGGCCAGTGGAAGCCACAACACACACTGCTGGCCCCTTTGCAAAAGCTTACCACAGACATCCCACATAGTGCATGTAATGTGCACACACATATCTAACCCAGACCATATGCACACCACTTATTTATCCTGTCCAGTGGACTACAGATACAGGCACATTGTATAACAATAGCAGGAGGCTACTGCAGCACAGGGCAGATTCACATGAAGGCAAGGCATCTGTGGTCAGCAGTGGTAAGATGCTTCACATTCACCAAATGCACAGATATTGGCAACATTGTTGCAGACAGTTTAGGTGCAGGTATCCCCCCCCATTCTCCTACACAAGTGGAATTAGTTATCACAGATGACTGTAACCTCCCTATCATCTCACATGTCCAGGTGAGGGCCACCCTCAACATTGCAGAACACACAGCATCACTGTTACAAAATGGTATCCCTGGATGTGTGATACGTTCACCCCTAGAGGACATAGCACCACATTACAGACTGATATTAAACCCTGGCCATACTACAGGATATGTACCTGAACAGTGCCATACATACACAGTGGTCCCACACCAATGAGGAGGAACCTCTACTGACCCTGGGAACTACTGCATCATATGCATAACTGGCCTTGTGTTCTAAGCTATGGAAGTTTTAAGTATGGACGACATGTACAGCAATATTACATATGTATATATATCAGGACTATGTACACACAACCTATCTCATGGACATACCTATAGATAGTGAACTATGATACATTTGAAGGTTTCACAGTAAACACAGTATTAACCTGCTACTTTGCATTACCTGTGTTTGTGTCAGCTGTTGCTGTGTCAGTGGTGCTACCTGCTGTTTGCTGCTGCTGCTGCTGGTTTTGTTGCTGGCTGTCTTTATTTTTTTTTCTCTGTCTCTCTCTCTTTCTCTGTCGGTTTTGTGCAATGAATGTATTGCATGTGTGGAGTGTGAGTACTGGATGCTTTTGTAGGTATCTGCATAGGTCCATGTGATGGCCTCTGCACCAATTGTAAGGCAGCATTTGCTAATTGCATGCAGCCAGTTGTGTACTGATTGCATGTCTCACTGTGATTTCAGGACAGTGCTATAAAAGGGTATGTGAGATAGGCGTTGCCCTTTCAGATTGTAAGGGCATGGACCATGCTGGTATGCTGTCAACAGTGTTCTGTGAGTGTGAAGGTTAGTATGTCTCTCATGCTTCATGCTGTGTTGTAAATTCAGGTTGCTGCATTTCTCTCACCTGTTCCCTGTAGTGAGTGTGTATGCATACTGACACCTACAACTATATTTCATATGTATTGATATATATATATATATATATATATATATATATATATATATATATATATATATATATGTGTGTGTGTACATATACATACTTTCATATATGTACATTAGCTGACATTATTGGGTACAAGCTAACAATTAGCAGGGCTGTTTCTGTTAACACTAAACTAGTATGGGAATCCAGTAATTGGGACAGTAAAAGTCTGCCTGACATGCTTTGGGTAGTACACATCCTATATTGCCTTTATCTTCATTCCTACTATTACATGTTCTACTTATTTTAGCACTATATTCCTGTATGAGAGTCATGGCTTACTGGTAGGTCATACAGACTAGTGTTACAATGGTCTTGTGGTAGGGCCTACTAGTATGCTTTTATTTTGCTTTCAAATTGAGTACAGGGCCTATCAATCAAAGTGCTGGAGGCATCTTTAAGCAGTTAAAGGGGTTAGTAGGTCTCACAGGAGTCAGGCTGTGTTGCAGATTCTGGTTGCTGCATTTATCTTCACTGTTTCCTGTAGTGAGTGTGTATGGATACTGACACCTACCACTATATTTCATATGTATTAATATATATATATATATATATATATATATATATATATATATATATATATGTATGTGTACATATACATACTTTCATATATGTACATTACCTTACATTATTATGTACAAGCTAACAATTAGCAGGGCTGTTTCTGTTAACACTAAACTAGTATGGGAATCCAGTAATTCGGGCATTAAAAATCTACCTGACATGCTTTGGGTAGTACACATCCTATATTGCCTTTATATTGATTCCTACTATTACATGTTATATTTATTTTAGCACTATATTCTTGTATGAGAATCATGGCTTAGTGGTAGGTCATACAGACTAGTGTTACAGAAGCCCTGGGTTCAAGACTGGCAATGGGAATTTATTTTTCTTTCAGAATGAGTACAGGACCTGTCAATCAAAAGTGCCAAAGGCACTTTTAAGCACTTAAAACCAGGTCTGCGCTTTGCTGAGCTCACGCATGCGCACTGGCGGTGAGCTCAAGACACAAGCGCACACCCGCACTATTTTCTTTGAAAGAAAAGAAAAAGGGGTGACAGGAAAGTGGTGAAAAAGGGGTCACAAAGAGGGTAAAATAGTAGGGAAACAAGTTTTAAATTTGCAGGAAGGATGTAGGTGAGGCCCATAGTTTCCCATGTCTTTCTCAGCAACAGCTGTGCATTTGTATGCAATTTGGTGTGACATTTGGAACCGTCCACCCCTGAGAGAGGTGTCCGGACAACATTAATACCTGTTGTACAGCCACTTGTAATTAACAGTTTCGATGTCCAGCGGACATGTGTGCAACATGGACAGCTATGTATGGGGCGTAATTTTTTTGTGGGTACAGAGTGCCCTTTTTTTTTTTTTTTATCAGGTGAGAGTGGTATGTCAGATGAGGTAGTTGGTATAGCTGGGGAGGTAGGTTGGGTAGATTAACAGACAAGACAGACAAGACGCATACAGGGGCGGTGTATGACACATGTGGGGGGGGGGTTACACAACTGACAGGGACGAAGGTTGGGATATCCAGGGCACATGAGCCCACAGATGGCAACAGTGGAACTGATATCCCCACCCATAGGCAGTTGCCACTGTTCCTTCACAGCCCAGGATGGGGCTGTGCTGGGGGCTGTGCAGGCGGGACAACGGGCATGCCCGTAAGCTGTGCCACCCGGGCCTCAAGCTGGCGTAGGGGCCCAAGAACAGAGTCTTGAATCTCCCTTCGCACCACAGACCGGACACCTTGGAGGGTGAGTGGACGAGCTCCTCCGGCTATGCTTGCAGAGGGGGGACGGGCCCCATCCCCTGCAGCACTTCCACCTGAAGGTGGCACAGGGCCACCGGAGGAGGGTCCAGCCTGGGCACTAGTGCCAGGTGCAGTCGCCAGCTGACGTGGGAGAGGTGGGTCCGCTGCGACCTGCCTTCCCAAGCATTCTAGGTTTGTGAGCATGTTATGTTAGTTTGGGTTAGTGGCGTATTATTCCATTCAAATTAGTTGTAATAGCATGCACTGGTATTCCCATTAAACAAACACCCAGATATTAACACCATTGAACAATGGGCATATCAATATCACATGCATTATTTGAATGGAAATACACAATCAAACAACATGCAGGGTTGATTAATGGCAACAGGCCATGAGGTTTGCAGGTATGGACAGGGCACATGCAACAACAGACATGCATATATTTTTGAAACAGGACAAATGTCCATGGTTAATGAAATGTTCACATACCAATATTTAGTAAGTGTTTTAATTTGCAATTATAGGGTGGGGTGGAGAAAGAAAATGAT